>NC_044495.1:41919710-42132210 GCF_902362185.1 Chanos chanos
GCAAAATACTGAAAATTCTTCATAACTATATATAATCATAACTATATATAATCATCATATATGGAAAAAGATTTTATGCTTTTATGACAAAGAGCTGAGAACACAACATGAAAACTGCTCTCACCACACAAGAAAAAAAGACAAAAAGTAAAGTATAACAGAGACCTATGTCAGACATTCAGTGGTTTAATCTAACAAAACACTCTGACAGCTTGACTTATGAGCTACAATAGTCTCATAATGATCTCCCCAGGCAATGGCGCTTAACCCATCAGTGAGTGGACGACATAATTCACAATCTGCAGCAATTAAGTCATTCAAATGAATCGGCTGCGATTCCTTAGAATACAAGACGATGGTTTGGACTGAGTTTACTGGGTAATTAGGCCTCAGCTGGTATAGAGACAGCATGGCGTAGTGTCTTAGTCATCCCTTAGAGCAATGTGTTCCTCATCACTGTCTGTCTCCAGCTGATGTCCTCCTCTCCAACAGATACACACTGCTTTAACAGCTAGCTCCCTAACCAGAGTATAACCAAGACAGTCAGTTATCTGAAAGAAATTACAATACAGTTTGTTTTTTTTACATGTCTGGAATTTGTAAATTAGCCTTTATGTTTTGTCTCCTCAGCAGCCACTTGATTTAGAGATTTTCAAAGTAGCTGTCTTCCTATGGGCAAGGTTAGAAGAGAGTATAATATTTAGAGAAATATGTTGTTAATTTAATGAATGTCTATTAAATATATCGCTTCTATCCGATGTTTGTTTTGTAACATCTTGTGCCCTGCACCGACACACAGAGGCAAATGAGCCAGGAGGCTACAATTAGATCAGCATTGATTTCATTTCAGGTATCAGCAAACATATGTAAATTTAAACAAACAAACAAAAAAAGGACTGGACACAGTCTTAGATATCCTTACGCTTCCGAGTTCAGGTACATGTCTTACATACTAGTCTCTCACTCTGTAGATGCTGTAGATGCTATTGCTGGTGTCATAAGAGCTGGTCACATGTGGTCATATGTCAGTGGTTCTCTGTCTCTTACCATACACCACTCCAGATGAAGTGGTGTAGTCAGTGCATCCAGCAGAGGCCTGGATGAGTCAAATGACATGTGACCTACACACTAAATGATAATGAGCAGTTGCTCTGGGGTGTCATGAAGCCTTTCCTGTGGTAATACTGGTACAAATTACCTTCTGGAATAGGATCAAATGAACACTTTGCGTAGTGATGGGAAGTGTTAGCGTTTCAATGCTTTTAATGAACGTGGTGTTTCTAAATTAACATACCATACCACATACTCCACGTTAAAGACCTACAATGTCATTCATTATCCATCCATTCCATTTACCATCCACTACTACACTAGAAACATCATGCAGGGAGATACAGTTACGATGCATGTACACTTTGTTTCCATTGTATTTACAAACGAGGTATACATGCAGCTTGGCCAGAGCAGTGTAACAGTACACAGTAAATTCAGTAGTGTCAAATGAATGGAAACATGGGCAAATCAGCTGTGTTGGCTACAGGACTACACGGAAATGCTGACGTGAGTGCAGTTTCCGACATAAACTGTGCTTTGGGACTGTTCAGACCATGCAAAACACACCACACAAAGCACATAAATGGGCAGCCATATTTTTAAAAATATAAACACTATTACCTCCTCGGAGATCTACAAGGAGGAGCAAACACAAGAACAGCATGCAATAGGTGTGTAATGCAATAGACCAAGGGAGGCTGAGAGATGATCAGACAAATCAAAAGCACCAGCTGACTATTGCTTGGCAGAATACCTACAATGTTGGGACAATGCTGATTGACATAACAGTCTTAATTGAGAATATGACAAATACAAAGCTGGGACTACAGTTAAGATACAACTAAGCATAGTTCTGGGGTTTTAAAATACTGAGGTATGTTGTCCCATTCACTGTGGTTCTAGATATGCGACTGAGTATTATTTTTAAGGTGAACAGGGAGTCACCAGTACACTTTGCCATAGCAACCATAGCAGTCACAGCAGGTGTGAAAAAAGATGAATCCAGAAAAAAATAATAATAACGATGCACAGGCTTTATGAACCTGCCTGCAGGTCTACAACTCATAATTTAAAAAAAAGACGTGACAATCTCATAATGAAGTCTTTGTAAAATCTGGGCATTTGGAGTACAGCAGTTTTGTCGGATTTTTGGAGCTCTTGCGTGTCTGTAGTCTCTCCAAATCGATCGGCGCCGAGAGATAGGCGTCTTTTTTCAATCAAGGGAGTAGGCTGGGAGACACGTTTACAACAACCGAATTCCACAGAAAACCGATCTAGCGACAACAATGCCAAATAACGTTTGATCACGTTTGATCATGAAGAATAGTATTCTCTTCATACATGAAAACTGGAAAAAAGACAGTTCACGTTTATCTTAATTCGTTCATCAGCAGGAAAATTAATACAGTGCTGTCACAAATAATATTTATTCAATACACAAACAATGAAACAATCGCAAATCAATCTCAGTTCCTAACAATAATCAGAATATCCTAATGACGGATATAGGCTGCTATAAACTGAATATCGTAGGCAACATGCAGAAAAACAATGCAAACTAGTGCATCTCATTTCGTTTATTTTTCACGCATCGATAATATTAGAAGAGAATATAGCCTATACCCGATTAAATTATGAAAAAAATATTATTATCTCCTGTATCCTACTGCATTGGATACGCTGCGTGAGGCATCCAAGCTGCCTCACCCTTCTTTCCTCATGAACTCACCATACAGAACCATACGCCCCCGAGCCAACCGGAGTAAGGTTTTGGTATCGTTCGGGAACCTCCCACACAGTCTTGTTTAGCTCTTGTCGGTAGAACCCAGGTCGCGCGGACATATCTCCGGCAGAGAAAAGATGCTTGTATCGAATCTGACCTGTCGATGTTCGCACGTCGGCTAGTGGTTTCCCACAGCATGTACAAGACCGTCTCTCTCTCTCTCTCTCTCTCTCTCTCTCTCTCTCTCTCTCTCTCTCTCTCTCTCTCTCTCTCTCTCTCTCTCTCTCTCGCTGTCTTTGTGACTCCTCCTTCCCCCACTTTCAACGAAGTTGTCCATCCAAACGTCTTCCACTGCGCGAGAGGTGATGTTGCCTATCTTATCTTTGTCCCCATGTATTTACGTCCTTCGTTCACAAAAACGTTATATCGAGACATTCGTGCTCTGCTATTGCTTTTGAATTGTTGACATATTAATTTTGAAATTCAGATAAACAGTGACATCCTTCTGAATTTGTGTTGGCAGGTGTGCCCACTAGAGGCATGTTAGTCTACGAAGTCTAAGAACGCGCAGAACTAAGAAAGGTCAACAAAGAAAAGTCAACAAAGGTCTATATGATGTATGCATGATATCACTTTTTCATTTTATTCAGACAGTTTTCACAAAGAGCAGATCGTTTGTGAGCAATTATCAACAAACCATTCATACTTGCAACATAAGATAAATATATTTAAATGAGAAATCTTGTTTTACGAGAATCATGTCAGTAGATCACTTTTTTTTTTTTTTTTTGGTAAATTTACACCTTTATTTATTTACACATAGGCCTTCATATCTAACTAATGAGTGGTTAGGGTCCACGTGCAGATGCATGAGTAATGAGTGCAGCCAGGAGTTTTGAGAGTAAGCCAACTCAGTCACTGACACAGAGATGTTTCTTTCACTGGCATTCTAGCCCTGTTAAACATGAGACACAGAGTTAGCAATGCAAGGAACATGAGAGAAATATTGAACATGAGGAGAGAAGGAGGCGATGGATATTTTAGTAGTTGTTTGTAAGATTGTTTGAGGAGTTTACAGAGCCAAGCTCACCTCACAGATGAAAGGATGCTCATCATAACAACAAGCATCTATCCACTTCAAGTCACCTTTATGTTCTACCAGCATCCCACAGTGGTAACGGAAACGGTTCAAAGGGAAAGAATCATTCCACCTTGAATCCATCGGCTCTGATCCATTGGTCCACAGCCACGAAGAATTTGGGAGAAACATGCAGCGTTCAAGCCCAATCCAAGCACCTATTTTAAAGTGGTCCTGCAAACTGCACTGAAGATGGTTCTTTACAGCTTGCTCTGCTTTATGACCGATATGCGCTAAGTGCATTCCCATATTCTTACAGTATTTCAGAGCCTCGATCCAGGTCTTTTTGATTTTGTAGTAAATGATGCTATCTGTGGGTTAAATGAAATTTGTCTTGGTTAGAGAGATTTTTTAAAACTGTATTGGAGATGGCTTTGGTGTTAGTATAATCTGAGGTTATGCCAGGTGTGCCAGCAGTCTCTTCATGGAGAAACTGGAATGAGGAGGCCTTTAAGAGGAAGATAACAAGCATGGGGTCAAACTGATCACCATGGTAACTTGAGATTAGACATTAAATACATGTTAATAATGTCATACTTGAGGTGGCCAGGAGATTATTTAATGTAAAAATACATCTATGATGCTTTTTATCCATCTAGGTCAATTACACTGAGTAGAATACACCTCATTCTAGTGTCCTGATTATTTTACCTTTATGAGACATGACCCTAAAACATGAATAACTGAGCTCTGTGTCTGGCCTGGTGAGACTCCTGGAAAACACTAACTCACCTGTGATGTTGGTGGAGGTTGAGTTATCAGAGTTTGAAGCAGTTGTGTTAAATGTTAATGCAGAGTTCGCATAGGAATGCCCTGATGTAGTTGATGCAGTAGTAGTTCTCGTGGTGATAGATGAAGAGGAGTTTGTTGTACAGTTGTCTGTGAGAAATGACAATGAGTAACAGTGCACAGAATCTTCCAGCATTATGATATTCTTGAACTCACTTTAAAGCAGAGGGCCAAATGGGGAAATAAGGGTCCCCAAAAATAAGAGCAAGTGTTAATCTGGGGAGAACAGTTTTGAAATAGATTTTCAGAACATCTTCTGTGAAGAAGTGATTGATTTAGAAGTTATATGGTGGAGTTAACTAAACAACAGTGTTACAGAGACCAGAATTTATGTCTAAAGCTATAAAAAAGAAAGAAAAACCTAAGATGCTCTAATTCATAAAGCAGCCATTGGTGAAAATTGAAGCAGTCACTCACTTGATGTCTTACTAGTGGTGGGGCCTCCTTGGGTTGAAGTGGAAGGGTCTGCAGCAGGATCTGATGTAGGCGACTCTACAGAAAATGTAAAATCAGAGGTACAATCATAATTTAGCTGAACGTGCAGAGGAAATTTAGTTTACTGACTTTCTAATGTGAGTTTGTCAACTTGAGAAGGCGGGTGACAATTTTAGGGGCATATAGGGGATGCAGAGGGGAATAACCACTCTGGCCTATCACGCACACCTCAAGAAAGCATGCTCCTGACTCTTCTGCTCTTCACCACATGACCTTGTAGTGTCATTTGGGGATCAAATCTTTTCCCATAGTGGCTGCAACCTCTTTTCTCCTGTTGATTTTTTGGAAATCTAGGAAGAAATGTCTTCTTTCTTGCCTCCGCATGTTGTAGCTATTTACTCTGGACCGTAATCTACACTGTACACTTATAAACACAACTGTGTGTAACTGACCACCAGCACAACTGACTTCCCAAATGGCTCTGCCCATGATTTGATATGAGTTGACATTATCAAGTTATCGCTCTAACATAGAAATCTGCTTTATGGCCTTCACTATGATGCTCATGTGAAATGTTTTCTTCCTTAGATAAGTATCGCAATACATATCCGACCGATACTCGCCATCTGCTAAAACTTATGCTGGAGATGTTTGTTTTAATTCCAACAGTGGTACAGGGACTGGTAACAGGGACTGAATTACAGGTAGATAATGTCACATATGAGGTGGTCAGGATTCATCAATGTAAAAATAAACCTGTAACCCTTCTTCTCTTCATTCAAATCACTTACTCCAAGTAGTCACTCACTTAATGTGTCAGGTGAAACTTGGCCTGCTCTGGTTGAAGTGGTGGAAGGTTGTCGAGTAGGAGATGAAGTAGTTTTATCTTTGAAGAAAGCATAAAATGACAAGTGTTAGTCAAACACAACACTTAGTTAAATGCACTGTAGAAGGTATCTTGACGCTACCAGGGAAACCCTGTCTCCCTCAGGCCTGAATAGCTACACCTTTTGACATGTAGAATACCTATTTTTTTTTAATCTGAAAGACAGGTGTAAATACCTTTCACTTGAGGGAGGGTGTATTTCCCCTAAAATATGATAAAACATGAAAATGACATTGCTCACCTGTAACTGCACAGTTTCTCAAAGAGTAACCTGAAATTGCTCCAATCTTTGGTTGTATACATGTAAGCACAGATGTGCTTCTCAGATAACAATCACTGTGAATATAAAGATAGAAATGTAATTATTTAATTGTGCCAACATTTGGATTCAAGTCAACCCAAAATTAGGAATTACACCATTAGGAATACAGCTAGGAATGTTCCCTGGTTTGTGTGAATTGGCCAGAGTTCCTTACTTACAAGAGAGCACTCTCCTCCAAATGTGTACTGATGTAACCAAAAGTCTTGATTGCCTTCCATGTGACTGAGGAAGTGCGTGCTAGCCTCACTGATCTTGACTAAAGTGAGTGCTGCTACTTCTGTGACTGCAGGAAACTGAGCTTTCAAATTCCTAATGGAGGTCTGGCTTCGCACATTTGAAATGAATGGCATACTTAATGCATATTGTTAAGCACTAAAACGAAGTCTGTCACTTCTAACCCCATGAACCAACTGATCCCTGATCCCAGAGTCTCCATGTCTTCTTTTTTGTCAGAATCAATGAAAACAGGGAACCTTTTTCAGAAATGTTTTGATGTATCTTTCATTACAGCTTTGTCTGTCAGTTGCTAATATCCTGTTTAGACTATTTCATTTTCCCTCACAACTAAATGTCCATGTGCAATACTCCAGCAGAAACTCAAAAATATCAATTTACCTAGCTATCCCACAACGTGTACCATCCATCAGTTAACCACAGCTAATTACACCCTACATATTTTCAATTATGGGCATTCATTGTGCTTAAATATTAACAATTTATATTAATTAAATTAATTCACACTTGTTGTTCGTGTAAACGATAGATATAAATTTCACAGTTTTAACACTTGTATGAGAACAGTGTTAGAGCTGATGCCAAAATGTAATTAATAAAGGCAATGTCTTCCCCATTTTTTGCAGTGCCAAAATGGAACTGGTGCTTTGAACTTTCATTGACATCTGTGATTACAGCAATAACTACAGCAGTGGAGCTTCTGGAGTTATAGGAATGCTTTTAAATGAAAAAGGAAATCTAATGCAGTCTTAATTAAATTTAAGATCACAGGATCACAGTCTGAGAGTTTCTGCTATGAAAAAAGAGTATCAGGTTGTACCTCTTGTTTGCCTCGTTATTGGCTTCAACAAATGAGAAGAACTGGCAGCTTTCAGACTGGCTGCAGTGTTGCTGACATTCTTCATGTGTTCTGGCCCTCAATGTCTGTTCATCATTACCAAGCAGCTCCACTTCTTCCATTAACTCTGTGATGCAGCCTGTTAAGACAAACATGTAGAAAATAAATGACACCAATAAAGATCTCAGAAATACAATGGGAAAATATTTACATCAGTCAAACATTGCTGAAAAGTTGCTTGCCTTCAACAGCTGAAACCTCAAAGCTGCAAATCTTCCAACTGCTTAAATGGTCATTGCATGCTTTCCAGCAGCAGTGACTCCAACAGTCAGTCGGCATTACATTGAAAATGGTGACATTCAGTCGGTGAGGATTCTCAGAATGTACTCTGAGACTGTACTTGATTTGATTGTCCAGTTTAGTGAATTCTTTTGTAATTCCAGGAACATAAATCCTAGATTTACTGTATTTGTGTCCTGTAGTTTCTTCGCAGTCTCTCACAATACACGGAATATCGATCATCGTCTTGGAAGTGATGTTGCAGGGAAAAATCACAGAGCTTCCTTGTAAAACCTTCACTTCTTTAAATATAGCTATGAGACCAACAGATATAAAGTTATGAATAAATTATAAAAAAAAATAGATATGTATGTATGTTTAGTGTGAACCATCTGCAGTAAACTTCACTTTACAGAATCAGAGATCCCGTCATGTTTTTCTTTTCTTTCTTTGTTTCTCTCTGATTTCTTTTCTCAATTAATGGATATGGCATTTTTTTTTAAGAATGAAATTTTGCTCAATTTTGAATCAAAAGATCTTACCATATGCTACAGCAAGACTGTGTCAAATAAATAATGCTCAGCAGAGCAGCAGATCATCGCGTATTTCCGTCATGGAAATATACTCACTGCTCTATTTTTAAATTAGCATTAGCATTGACTAATGCAATCACACAAAGGTACCAAACATGAAATAGTGACAATAATTAAAACAGAATATGAAGGTGTCTTTCATCCAAAAATAAGCACTCTGAATTTCTAAACTGTTGATTAAATGTCTGTGTATCTCAAAGTAATTCTGGATAAAAATATAGAAAGTTAGCGACTGAAATGAAAATGGACTCATTTTTGTATTTCTGTTTGGTACTTTAGGCAAATGTTTTAAGTATACATGGGTTTCTGTAAATATTTAAATTTTCAGATGATTCACTGAAGAGCAACTGCCACAAACCACAGTAACATTTTGAAACTGATTATTTTCAATCAAAATGATAGAGAACACTGTTGTCACGGGTACCTGTGTAGACTGGATGCATTTTCAGGGCATGTTTTATTTCCAAAACATAAACCAAAATCGAAAGTCTAAACAGGCAGAAGTCAATGCACAGTAAACATGCTACTGATGGACAAACAAAGAATCAGTCAGAAGACTGTCAGACTCTGTCCGCAGTTGTTGCTTTTAATTTGTATGGTAGATGTGTCCACATAGAGGGATATATTTGCGGGAAAAACAAGACTTTCTGGTTCCTCAAATGAACCAGTGGATTATTTCGCCAAATGAATTTTCTATGACTAGCCTCAAAGTCTTTCTTCAGAATAATATTTGAGATGAGGTCAGAGCTTGAAAGCAGACTTCTCACTCCCCTTACCTTGAGAGAAAAACAATGCAAGAAGAACTGTTTCTGCTGGAGAGAAAAAGGAAAAAGCGAGTTTAAAAATATTCAGATTTTTCATTAAAGTCATCAGACTTCTTATCATCCACTTAGAGACTGTTGTCCTTTTTTCAAATTTGGATCATGGGATCTTTTTTCACAAAGATCCCATGCTCTAAATGTTCCATGCCATGTTAGACAATTAGTATTCTGTATACTTTTTGCAAGAACTCAGTGTAAACAATTATGCATCAGATAGGAGGTAAAACTGATATAATGGAGTTCTTTGATCTTCTGAATTGCTTTCTAAAAATGAATTTACACATTTTATATCATCTCTCGGTTTCGAGGACTCTGTTTATTGTTTTGATAATATGAATACTGTTTCAAGAAATGTGCTCAATCAATGACACACACGGTAATTATGGTTTCGGTGCATGAGACAGTTATCCAGCAGCTGTACTTCACTTATATCTCCAAAAATGAAAGCATTATAAAATCACTTTAAAGCATTCATCTTATCTCTTTCAGTCTGGTACCACATATCTGGTCAACAAAAAGATTGTCCCCTTTCCTGTGGAGATTCATGTATATGAAGGCTTGTTCTGTGACCATGAAACCAATTAACAAATGCCATTACTAAGGTGGAAGTAACAAAATTGGCTGGATAAAGGCTGGATTAAGGCTGGAGTTAAAGCCTTCATTCCCCAGAGCTGTGAAATGGTGATTTCTCAGGTGGAGCAGAGAATGATCATAGTGTGGAATCCACTCACCTGGTCCCTTCATTTTCTCGTCTCTGTTTTGGTCCTCTTGGTGTAATAAGGAGGTGAATT
The DNA here is from genome assembly GCF_902362185.1 of Chanos chanos. NCBI lineage: Eukaryota > Metazoa > Chordata > Actinopteri > Gonorynchiformes > Chanidae > Chanos > Chanos chanos. The sequence goes on from NC_044495.1 coordinate 41,929,613, forward strand.
AAACACTTACACTGACTAGAACCCAACTCCTCTGTACAGTTATGAAAGACTACCCTGTCAGTATCCCTCCCTCTGTCACAAACAATATGCAAATACTATGGGATGATGTTTCTTCTGGAACTTGTGTTATAAATAGTATTTCCTTTTTAACTGTTTGCTTTTTATTAATGTCTAGTGGAGCAGTTTCATGTTTTTAATCACATATATTTGAGAATAATATAGCTTATTTAAAGCTTTTGGCAGTCGTTACCAAGGAGATGCACATGTACCTGAAATTGAAACCCGGTTGGATATGCAAAACTTGTTTGATACCAGCAAAAAAATATAGATTTCTTCGGCAGTGTTACATAATGCAAAGTAGCTATGTTTCCGTGGTAAGCAAATAAGGCTAATAAACCCCTCTTTCAACACTGAACAATGTACAAAGCCTGCTCATCAGAGACAAAATCTTTTCCCAAATTTAGAATGCACAAAATTCAGAAGATACAGTTTTTCTTGATTGTTTACACACTTAACTATGCCATGAACTGAATGAAAATTGTGAAGAAAGAAAATGTATTCGGGTCATTTTTTGACACAAATTTAAGTTAATCCTGTTACAAACCTGTTCACCATGACCACTCATACTTCTTGCTAGGTTGATGTCTCCATGGGTGAAATCTCCGGCAGTCAAACAGAAGACAGCGCCATTATAATGCTAAAACAGAACAAACTGACACCAGACAAAAAGCAGTTATTTAACCATCAATATAGTCTCAGCAAAGTCACATGTAAGCACCTTCACACCACAGACTATGTAAAAAATTAAATATAATATTTGTGTTAGTTATTTCTTTAGTGAAATGCGAAAACTGAAAGGCTGGTTGTGTTACAAAACCTTTATTTACTAAAGAGTATGAAGCTGCTGTGACACAGATGAATCCTGGAGATCTAAAAGAGATCTGAATGACATCTAAAATCAGAATGTGACCTCTGAGTTTTACTAGTTGCCCTCTTGTTTCTTCTTTTTCTACTGCTTGTTTTGTTCACGTTGCCTTGCCTTGCGTATTGCTTTGCATATTACAAAACCAGAGAGACAAACGTGTTCTCATGCTCAAAGGGTTTTGTAACAGTGTCCTCCTACAATCATTTTTTGAAAATACTATTTGGAACGGTCATCTGACTTATGGGCATGTGTTTATGACTTGGTTGCAAGATACTGCATGGTATTTGCTTGCAAAATGTCAGATCTTAGAGAAAACACTGATGTGGCTTTCATCTTTCAGTATGAAGGACAGGAAAGGTGTACTTTTAAGATCCCTTTGTAGATTTAACTTAGCTTGTAAAACTGTTTAGGTTTAATTTTAAAAAAATGTATTTACTTATTTATTTTATGGACAGGCCCCCTGGCAGAATACCCCTGAGAAATTTTAGACATGTTCTGACTTCTGCTTCAGTGCAAAATTTGCAAACTTGACATGTTGTCTTTAAACTCACTTGCCTCCCGACTAACTTTCGGAAACTACTTTGAAAAGCTTTTCACTGGTGATGAGATGAATAATTTAATGAATGATTTGTTGAGTGGATTCATGACTAGAATAAGCAGAGTTGTTCATTGTTCATATCTTTTGAATAAGATTAGGCTCTGATTTTCAGCCGAACATTCAGCTATAAAATAGCATATAATTTTTGATAGCTTTTTTTTTTTACTGATTCCATTCTGTCTGAATATTCTGTGGCTCCAGGTGTATATTACAATTCTGATCCTCTTCTTTTGAGCAAAGGAGCGCACCTCAAATGTGCACAAGAGTATTCTAGTACTCTTCAGGTGGAGTCAGCTAAAGGATGTTCTCACAGAGGCTGTTACATCATGTCCTCACAGTTTAAAACTTATTCCAGTAACAGAAATAAAGTTAAACGTAAACCTGACCAGAAAGTTACAGCTGTCATATCCACCTTTTGTGTTTAAGCTTTTAATGAAACAGTGCTCCCGTTGAAAATATTAAACATTACATGAAATTTAGCTGACTGCAGCATCATATTTTCATCAAAAACTACACTGTATCCATCACAGACTGTTGGTTGTGTTTTAATAGTCCTGGCCACTAGAGGGCCTGATGAGCAAAACAAAACCCCAAAAGTTTGTATTTGTCCATTGTTTAAGAAACTTTCAGCTTTCATCTCACCAAATTCTTTATTACTTTGTTTTACAGGAACACTGTAAAATCAGACAAATTTGAAAAATGAGTAAAAGAACTTAAGCTGTCAAAAGTGGTAGATGAAAAAAACTGTAATCTTCATGCCTTTTGCTCTGCAGGTCTGTCCTGATCTTACTTCATAAATGTCTCTTAAAAGATTTAAGAACAGCCTCCTCTATTATGATGTCAAATATTTTTTTCTGCCTGTAAAAACTGGGGGGTGTTCCAGAAAGCAGATTTAATGAAAATTCTGAATTTTGATAACTCAGAGCAAGCAGCGGACCTCCTAATAGAGGAGCACTACAGACATCTGGACAACAACCCCCCCCCCCCCCCCCCCCCCCCCCCAAAAAAAACCCACCATTCTGCACTGTTAATTTTATTCAGACTTTCAGCACAACACAAATAAATAATCACAACATTTAAAGCTGTACAAATATAAAAATATACACAAAAATAAAACTCATAAATATCAAAATGCAGTAACAAAGACAAATACAAATATCCATTTGTGTTAGTTTGGCACTCGAGCATCAATACATTACCCAACCCCAAACACTGTCAGCCAAGAGTCAAGACTAAACCAATTCACCTTGATGGTGTGCTGACCAGCGGCGCTGGTGCGAGTTCCAAAGTGGGCAAAGAACACGGGGCAAACCCAGACCAGTAGAGGGGCCCGGGATCATCCTCCCCTGGGGAAAATGCTCTTAATTCTTGCAGCTAAATGTACCAATTTCCCACAGTTTGAGACAGATACGGAAAGCCTAAAGGCAGTGGTGTTACCAGGATGTCCCAGTGTATGCTACACTGCAACTTCGCAACTTCTAATCTGATGCAATCAAAACTGTCGAAACACAAACACCAGAGCAGGAGAGCTGGAGCCTTCAGCAGGACAGGAATGCATTTTCAGTGTCTAGGGTAGCCTACTTTAGATGAAATTACAAAGAAATTGTGCTTTACAATTGAATAATCTCTGTTGGACATTCCATTTTCAAAAAAAAAACTAAATACACACACACACACACACACACACACACACACACACACAATCCATATTCTATTTCTACACAGATTAATTTTTCAGCTCTGCCTTAAGAGCCATTTCAAAATTATAAACACTTCCTTTTACTAATTCTCATTGCTTATGATTACATATTCAGGTATGAGTCTGTGCAGTTATTGAGAGATATTTTATATTTAGTGAGATATTTCAAAATCTCCATTGAACCAACCCCCCACCCTGACTTTGGGGCCAGAAGAAAAAAAAATCAAGTTACATTTCTTTTTGACTTGATCACTAATTTTCTTTGCCATTTTATCAGCAACATCCATATAGTTTTTCTGAGTGACTGGTCAACCAAAGAGAAACAGAATGGGATAGAGAGAGAGAGAGAGAGAGAGAGAGAGAGAGAGAGAGAGAGAGAGAGCAAGAATTACTTTGTTTTTGTTGAATGTTATGCAAACAGTGATGGTTGACAAATATTTCATGATCCTATGGTATTTCCACATTTTACAGTGCACCCATATCATTGTAGTGTAACAGAGTATGAATGAATTAAGGTTGTCTTTAAAATATGTTTTAAGTTATCTGATATATGTGGTGCGATTGCATCTTTCTAGGTTGTCCATGGGTGAGATACATGCGAATGCTGTGATTCATTTAAAAACGGTGAAGAAGCGGGAATGTGCTTGAGATGCCCCCACATGTATCTTTAATACATGTATCTTTAATACATGTTTCTTTAATACATGTTTCTTTAATACGTGTTTCTTTAATACACAAGGGAGCATCTTATTTCAATGTGCCTCAACGCTGCACAAGATTAAAAAGAAAAAAGAGAGAGAAAAACAGAGGATGATTGAAAATGCAATATCCATGGCAATATCCATTCCCATAAAATCATTTTAATTTTGATCATAATACTACTTCGCATTTGCAGTGTGAAAATGATATTACTTTTGGAATAATGTATATCACGTACTTCTGATAAAAAATGATTTATAAACTGGCTGTTGCATTGTGACCCCTGTTAAGGAGAATATCCTGGAATTTCTGTAAGTTTACATTCAACACGATAAATGTCAAAGCAGCTTGCTATTTTTAAAATTAAGTTTGAAAAACATCGGAAGGAATATAGAAACTGATGCTTTTACACATCTAAACACATTATTATTAAACTCTATCAACTTCTTTTCCCGGGGCAGGAGGACACAGCCTTGATTTGGTGCAAAAAGCAGTCCACTGTACTTACTGATGAAACAAAGATGAAAATTTTATTGTGAAAATTTAAATGTGGAGTAAAAAACCTCCAACTCAAAGCTTCCTTTTATTAAACATGTTTCATGAAATACTTAAAAAGACATTGGACAATTGAACCTTATGTTTTATAGATTAAGCTGTCGCTTTCCCTGTTATTTAAGTGCTGAGGCTTCAGACACATCAGATTGCAGCTGCATCCCCTTGAGGAGTTACACTTTAGAAGAGAACACATACCAACTTGTGGGAGGGAGAACTACCTCCTAAGGAGAGGTACATAACACAGTCTTTCTAAACTTCTTCTCAGACCTTTATGTCATCATGAATGTCATAAACATACTGCATTTTAAGATGTCTGATTTCCTTTTGTACCTCAGTGTCCCCCCTGTTAATGGTGCGTCTGAGTCTCCTACTGGCAATCAAAAAGATTTGTCATCCATCATCTTTGTAAGACAAAATCGTCTTTGTTTGCTTAGCAATGTTTGAATTTAGTAATCTTTGACCACAGTTTATAGGCAAGTCCACCAATGGATATTACTAGTAGATTCTGGTAATAGGTATCAGTATTTTTCTCAGATAAGAGTTCATGCAAAGAATTGACAATAGAGCACTTAGTTCTGGTCTAAAATACATGATGAAACTATTTTATGCCTCTATAAAATGAAACAGTAAGATCATACAGGTAATGTAAAGACTTATATCACTCGAGTGGGTCTCAGTTAAGGGGTAAGTGTAAATGAAATTTCAGTGAAATTTCAGTTGTTAAAAATGGGAAGCAAACTGTTATTTCCTAAACAACTAAAGACTGGCATTATTAGTTTAGATGCCTTCAAAATACAAGTAACACAAGTGCCTGAGTTAGTTCTGCAAGTTTCCTGACTACACATTGAATACACATTCACTCATTACACGGTTACAGACAAAAATCACTATATTTGTGAAAGCACTATACAAATAAACTTGAACTTGAACATTGCACTGCATGTTTCAATATGAACAGAGGTTGGCATTTAGGTGAATAAATTTGGTGATTGTCATTTTGTCGGATTGTATATTCTTCATTTTGTTGGAAAGCCATTCAATTACTAGTGGTGATAGCTGCTGTATGTTAACAATCCTCCAGTTCTGCTGCCCAATCACTTATCCAGTAATATGACAAAATTTTTCAGATAAGACATTTCAAAATGACATGAGAAAGAAAAAAAGATACAGTTTTCACAGCAAATTTCCATTTGATTTCAATATGTTTTGTTTCAAGAATCTTCGGAAAAACATTGTCACCTTTGTGACTGACAGTTTTAAAGGCAACTACAACTACATCTTCAGACCCTCATCTGGACAAAGACAAATCTATCAGAACGGTACAAACAAAAGGAGTTGCTGGCATTAAAAAAACTTTCTCTGTGCTGAAGTTCATTCTGGACTGGACTGAAGGAAAAGCAAATAAACATGTACATTTCATATTTCCATTTCCTTTTTGGGAGTTCAATTTAAAGAAGGAAGGAAAATTTAGTTTGATGGATGTTCTGCATCATTTTTTTCCTCAGTCAGAAGAGCTGCCTTTTATCAATAATGGCAGACACAAAATAGTATTCATCTTTTTTGGTTTAGACAAATGTTGATTTCCTCCTGATTTTCTGAAAAATGAGACTCTACATGATGTAACAAAGCCAGCTTCACTGGATGTTCTCATGACTTCATCAAGGGGAATCTATTTCCCTCTTCTCTCATTTGGCTAACCTCCCGACCTGCAGCAGCCAATCAAATCCCTCCTGAGCTTGTGGACTGGATAACAGAGGTATGAGGTTTCAGTGACCCACAGGAGGAGTACTTCAGGAAGAGAATCAGTGATTAGAACATGGCCAACAGAATAATCACACATATCAAGTCACCAAGAAGCCTCCATATCATGTGCCACATACCAGTCTTATGTTGGATTTTGGCCACTGTTTTGGAGAGAGTGTTGGGGAAGCAGAGAATGGACAGATTCCAAAGACTTTAACTCAGATGTATACTCATTTTCTGGTTTTCCAGAGCAATCAGAGGAATCAGAAGTATGAGGGATGTTGTGAGATGGACATTCGATGGAATAAAAACAGTATTCTTTAACTGGGAAAACTGGTTTTTAAACAACTGGAAAAAGGCAACCTGATCTTCTATGGGGAAGACCTGAGAGACTGTGGCATTGATATCAAAGAGGCATCAGTGAACTCAGGAGTGTGTACTCAGATCTTTAGAGAGGTGTCAGGGCTGCTTTATGGTACTGTGTATAGCTTTGTTCATCTGAGTGTTCAGGAGTTTCTTGCTGATTTGTATGTATACATATCTCTCAGTGGCAATGACAGGAATGTACTTGCCCAACAGGACACATCACTGGATGGAGGAAATCATTCAGAGCTTGATTTGCTAAAGAGCACAATGGATAGGGCCTTACAGAGTGAGAGTGGACTTTTGGACCCTTTGCTTCACTTCCTTCTGGGCCTCTCATTGGAGTCCAGTCAAACTATCTTACAGGGCCTGTTGACCCAAAGAAGAAACAGGTCTCAAGGCAAGGATGGAATAGTGGAGTACATCAAGAAGAAGTTCAGGGAGAATCTATCTCCAGAGAGATCCATCATGCTGTTCCACTGTCTGAATGAACTGAATGACCACCCTCTAGTTGAGGAGATCCAAAGCCATCTGAGATCTAGAAGCCTCTCCAAAACTAAACTCTCTCCTGCTCAGTGGTCAGCTCTGGTTTTTGTGTTACTGACATCAGAAGAGGAGCTGGAGGTGTTTGACCTGAAGAAGTTCATCAGATCAGATGAGCATCTTCTGAGGTTGCTGCCAGTGGTCAGAGCCTCTAGAATGGCTTTGTAAGTGATAAAATTGCAGAAACATGAGGAGCAAATTCTGTTACACAGGACAATTGTATTTCATTGGGAATTCTGTCACATGTTCTGTCACATGTGCATCCATACTTGGGGGGAAATGCAGGGGCAACATTAAGCTAAAAAAAATGAAGCTGCACATATAATAGTAATAGGGAGACTATATGGATTATGTTTGACATGTAAAATTGGTGGAAATACCCTAACAAAAAATACAGAGCTTGTCATAACTTGCATATTCACAATATGTTACAAACATTTCCTGTATCATGCATATGTTTTGTAAAAATAGAGTGCATGTTGTATTAGAGGGGGCAGTACTGTAAGTGCATTAAATGTATTAGAAATATTTCCATTATATACGTTTATGAAAAAGTTCTAAATCAATCCTGGATATAGTGTTATTTATATTAGGCAATCTAGCTTTAAAAATGGTAACTGTATTCAATTTATTTGATTTAGAATTCCATTTAAGCACACTCATTTGAACTGCATCCTCATCTCACCCACAATTTTGATTTTCAGTGTGTCAGAAACAGTTCAAAAGGAAGATTGTATGGTTATTCATTACAGACGTAAAGATAGCAACTGAAACCAATTCCATAAACAGAATGAATGTAATGCTAAGGCTGCTATCCAGAGCACAAATTTTGGGACCATTACATTGAAAAGGTAGGAAAACTTAACAATGTGTTGTTATTTTACTTTTAGGCTCTCAGTAGTTGTGACTTAACACAGCAAAGTTGATCAGCTCTAGGCACAGCTCTCAGCTCAAATCTAAGTGAACTGGACCTGAGTAACAATAATCTGCAGAGTTCAGGAGTGAAGTTGCTCTCTGCTAGACTGGAAAGTCCTCACTGTAAACTGGAGATACTGAGGTATATAAAGCATGACAGTGTATTTTATTGAAAAAATGATAAACATATATTTATGAGACATTTCTCTGACCACGCAAATGGAGGAACATGTCTTAGGTTCAGACAAGGACACAGTGTTATTCAAGTGTCTAAAACTTGTCGATTAAGTAACATGTTTGTCATTGCTTAAAAACTTACATTTTCTTAGACTGTTTTTTAAACTGATCCAATGGCAGACTTCTGGTCTCTTACCAGACTTGCAAACTGGAGTGTCTCAGAGCAAGGGTATTCTGTTCTGGCTTCAGCTTTGAGATCAAACTCCTCACACCTGAGAGCTGGACCTCAGTGGGAATTATCCTGGAGACTCAGGAATGAAGCTGCTCTCTGATATACTAGAGGATCCATGCTGTAAACTGACAACACTGAGGTGAATACTTCTCCAACATAACCATAAAACATATTGTTTTCAGAACATTTTGAATGAGAAAATTACCTTGGTAAATGTTTTCATGTACCCAATTTGAGAAACCCCATTACCCATGAATTCTCACAGCCCCTATCTTCACTCAGCAAGAGCTTATTGCATTGACATATGTGAATCCAGCTACTGAGTCTTTCCCTGCTATGAACTAGCATAGCATGGAGGACAGTGTATTTGGGACAGCAGTGTCTGTAACTAGATTGACCCATCAGTAACATCAGTGAACAGTGAGGGACAAAGAACAACACCCAGCCATTGAAATGCACACTACCATCCTCTGATTACTAGTCACAGTTAGCAAATTCAGTATAGCTGGGACTGTAATACTGAATTACAGTTATAGGGTACACTTTGTTTGTGAGATAATGTCTTAACCACTATTAACTGCACTCCTAGCGTGTGAATTTAACTAATCCAAATGAGAGAGGGCTTGCAATTGTTTAAATGTGAAACCATCAATTTGTATGACACACAGCCCCCCTTTTGAGCCCCCACTGTTTCCTTAGTCATTTCCACCAACAACAATTGACACCCACAGAACACCAAAAATTGCTTATTAGTGAGAACATTTGTGCAAAAATCTGCAACTCATGCAAGCATTCAAATTAACATTGGTAAACCTCTATCTACCACCTAAATCACCTTAAGTGACTTACACATATTAAAACAGCAGCAAACTTTAAGAAATGCAGCCTACAGTTGTTCATTTGCCAGAATAATGCACATGTTCTTCTTTAATCCGCAGGGTGCTGAAAGTGGCTGATGTAGAGGATGTTTGTACTCATCTATCGTTAGGCCCAGGCATAAACCATTTACCTGTTAAAGGGCTAAAAGAGCTGGATCTTAGTGAAAATAAATTAGGAGATTCACAGGTGAAGCAGATTCAGATTCTACTGCACTGCAGGATACACACTGCAAACTGGAAATACTTAAGTTCGTATTCTGATTTATTTTCATCAATCATTCATTTTGATATTCCTCAGCTTAAATGACATTTTCATCTAGTCATATATACTGAATCTCTCTCTCTCTCAGTCATCATATACTCTAAACATACTTTTCTCTCACTGCATTTTCTCTGCAGGCTTTTTGACTGCGCTGTGAATGAGGATTGTTGTGTTATTCTGGCATCAGCTCTTAGTTCAAATCCCTCACAAGCAAGGGAACTGGATCTGAGTATGAATAAACCAGGAGACTCAGGAATGAGGATGCTCTCTGCTGCACACAAGCATTCACAGTGTATATTGGAGAGGCTTATGCAAGTATTTTAAATTTATTTTAATGAATTATTGTGTTAAATTTGCATAATGCAAGTTATTCAATGACCCCAGGATCACAAATTTCACATGTCTGTTATATCTGTCTTTTAAACAATAAACACTCAGGTTTTGGTTCTCAAATGTGAAAAAAATTCTGCTTTAATAGTACAGTCAACTCAAAAATAACCTACTTAATTCTAAAAGAACTGAAGTAAAGTAATATTACAGACCTCAAGTTCAATAGATAGACCACGTGGGATTCCCCTGGGAGCTCCGGTTTCCTCCCACAGTCCAAAGACGTGGTGACATAATTAGGTGAATTGGAGACACTAAATTGCCCCTAGGTATGAATGTGTGTTTGTCTGTGTGTCTGCCCTGCGATGGACTGGCGACCTGTCCAGGGTGTTTTCCCTGCCTTTCGCCCTATGATCGCTTAGATAATGAGTGAGTGTTTTGTGAAATTCCTGTCATTATGTTCCTCCCCTGTTTGTCTGCCTGTCTGTCTGTCTCTCTCACTCTCTGTCTCTGTCCATACACATAAACACACACACGCACCTTCTGATTCCCTTGGCATGTGTACTATTCTTTGATAACTGTCCCATCCTGATGGCTCAATTGTGACCGAAACCCCTGATTTAGTCACAGACTTTGTAAACAATAACAAAAAAAAACATAAGACACAGTGAGCTTGTGTTTCTTGTGAGATCCTGGACTGGTTACATGCACTGAGGAATTTTCTGACTATCTAGAAGCACAGACGGATTCTCAACTCATTCTCCAATATAAGGGAAATTTGGGGTCTCCGTATGGAGAGTTGCTAAGTCTCAGAGACAACAAACTTCAGATGTGATGAATCAGTCTTTTAGCACATGTAGCATGGGAGAGGTACACCTCTGAGTAGAAACACAGTTCATTCTAGAGTATGCAGTTCTCTAATTAAAAATAAGAAGTACATAGTTTTTATAGAATGAATACAAAAGAAAAAAAATCTTGTAGAGGTGACGTGTTGTGGAAGTGGGACTGGCCTGTCTATCTTTTTGAACTCTGTTCTTCAAAGGAAAACTGCAGAGTCAACCTGAAATGTTTCCTCCCTGATCCATCCCTGACCTTTAATTACACTCTCACACAACTTTTTCTCAGTAACTTCCCTACATTCAACATACAATTTTATTTTTAATACAGAAATAATCTCAAACTGTGACATATGGCCAGGGCCAGACAGCCTTTCAGCAGTTTCACTTGTCTAAGTCTAAAATGCTTCCACTAAAGGTTACAGACAGTTCAAGCAATGACAGATTCTCTTGGTTACACAAAGGTTACAGCACATCTAAATGTTAACAGATTAGTAAAATTTTTTTCCACATTCCCGCATAATTTTCTCTTTATTATTTTCCACAAATCAACCTAAAATGACAGTATTGTAGTTTTTTACTTGATCAGGTAGACATCACAGCTTGCACCTTGGTTTGGACTTTTGTTTTGAACTGTCATGTGCTCCTGTTTCGTGTCTGTCTCCGCCCCTCACCTGATTCTGTTTATTCTATTTATTAAACCTCATTTTACCCCTGTTAATTTCCACCTATCATGTTCCCCCAGTTTGGTTCTCCTCTTGTATTTAAGCCCTTGTGTTTGACTTGTCCTCTAAAAACTTCTTGTTGACTTTCTTCCATGATGTACGCTTTTTGTTCCCCAGTGTTCTAAGGATGACTATTGTGCCCATTTGTCATGGACTGCCTGAGGAGAAAACAAACTCAATCAAACAATGACAAAACAGAACTGGAATTGAACATTTCCCTCATCACAAAGGTTACAAAGTATATTTTGCTATTATTTATAAGAGTACAACACTTACTATTAATCACCACCATCAGCACTAACAGCAATAATAATAGTAATAATGATAATCATCATAGTACATACATTTATTTACCTTCCTTCTTTTGCTTGGTTGTTGCCTTTGTCTGGAAAACCATTCCATTTTCTTGAGTTCTCCAGGAAATGGTGGAATTATCCATCATAACAGTCTCTCTTATCTTGGCAAAAACAGAGCACAGAATTAGAGTGAAAAATGCTAATGTGAGCACATATCATATCACATATCACACCACAGTGGTCACTCACTTACACGATCCAAAATCTTCTGCCTGACAGTGGGATGATTTGGGTTCACCCCTTGACCTCCTTTTACCAGTAACCTCACCACAACCTTGCGTCTGGACCCTTTTTGAAATTTTAAAAATCAAAGGTTAACTTTTACTGCTTGACAAAGAAACTGCGTAGCACAGTATGAGCCTGCTGGTAAATCTGAAAGAATAATCATTAGATAATAACAACAGTAAGAATATTTATCCAGTAAAACAGAGCCTTATCACAGAAGAAAAATCCTCAAGTTTAAGCCTATGGGCTTATATTTACCCACTGGCCTACTAGTCCTGAGGTGATATTAAAAGCAGACTTTAATATCTGTTTACATCAATGTTTCCTAAATCCACAATTAGATTAAACTTTCAGTTTACCCAATGTCATTGTCTGTGGTGCAATGGGACCACGCCTCCTTTCCAAGTTTCCTCCTTTCTGGCCAATCAGAGACCAGTTTGCCAGCTCATTAGTCACCACGGGAACTAGCTCCTTACCCAATCATTGTATTTACCTGTTTCCTGATCATTGTCTCATTAATTCATTTGTATGAATACACATTATTTTCAGGCTCTTCCTGGCAAAGTCTCTTACATGAATATGACGAGCAGTGAATTCTCCTTTACCTTGTTCTTTTTCCTGTTAGCACTCCTAGTTCCTGTTAGACTTCTTGTTCTATGTACTGGATTTAGCCTGTTTAACAAGTCTGTACGATTCCTGTCCCTAGTCTTGTCCCAGGTAACCTGTTTATCATGTAAAAAACTTTGTAATAAAGTTATCCTGTGCTTGCAACAAGTCATCCTGAATTTGTATCAAAGGTACCATTAAGACCACTTGTGCATCCTTGCATCCTTGTGGTCAAATGAGATATTTTTTTGTTATTTCAAAATTTGCCTTCTATTGTATATGAAATTCCTGACTTCAGCACATTAAAGTCAAATCTTTGGATGAGGACAAGAAAAGGTCAGCCTAATGCTGTCTTGCTTACGTGATTGTAAAGGTTAATCTATTTTCCTCTTTTCTGATAAGGTAAATAACAGAGTATTGCATGCTAATAGTTGATCAGTGAACATTCACATACAGTATTGAGGAGTATGACTGATCATGGTCTTGCCTTATCAGACACAACCAGAGTATTGTATATATTAACCACCACATACTGTATAATGATTCTAATTCCAATTGTTTTGAATTGTATTGACACAAATGGAGAGCGTGCAATGAAGAGAGTACTTACAACCTTTTACATTACACACCCAGATAATTATGAGCCCCATTTGACGTAACGTAAAGAGACAATGTTCTTCATGAAACAAAACAGCGCATCAAACCAAAACAGTAATAGAAACCCTGCTCATTCAATGATTTCATACTGAGGTTCATACTCCAATGACTCCCCTTTACCTGAGCAAGTGACTCCAGCATCTTCTTTGTGATTACAGTTATGGACACCCCATCCCAGTGACTCACAGTCCTTCAAAGTAGACTCTGACCCAATACAGGACACGTTATCCATCCAGATTTGTCCTGAACCCTGTCCAAAATAAGCTCCACTCAGTGCTTCTACAGCTTCTCCACAGACCAGTTCTCTGCACACCACTAGAGCATCAGTCATATCCCAGTCATCACTACACACTGTCCCCCACTGTTCTTCATGAAGAACCTCCACTCTCCCAGCACAGTTACTGCTACCATTCACCAGTCTCACTCCAGCCACTGCATGAGTTACAGGGACATGTATCATGATTGAAGGAGGGAGAGAGAGAGGGGGAAAGAGACAGAGAGAGATTCATTGGGTGCATGATGGCTGAAAGATGAGAGAGTGGGAGAGAAGGATGAGAAACTAAGAGTTGCTCATTATGTTAGAGTTGCTGAGTGAGTGTGTGTGTGTGTGTGTGTGTGTGTGTGTGTGTGTGACACAGAAAGAGAGACAGAAAGAAAGAGTAAGAGAAGATAGAAATGATCTTACCCAAGTGAGGAATGAACCATATGAAGCACAGCATGATCACTATGAAAGGAAAATTAAAATGTAATAAAGCACATGTGGTTCATAATAGACACTGAATAAATATTTGTACACGATAAATATTTACTTTTACTTATTTAATAGATGTTAAAATACAGACTGAACACAAAGAAAGCCTTCTTTTTTGGCTCGCAAAGCAGTGTGGGCTGCTCTTTTGCATGACATGCAAATTGTCATTATGAAGAGAGCTTATGGAGATGATCGTAGCTGCAAAATTACACGTTTAACTGTTTCAGCTTTTTGTGGTGTGATTTTGATGACCAACAATTTGGAAACACAACCAACATCAACTGATTTGGGAAGCACGACTGACAAAGTGAAAGGTCCTATCTGTAAGAGCATGAGGGGTTTATTCAAAGGAGCAGAATGTGTTTGTAAGTGAGTTGAGACCTTAAAGATAACTTCCCATGTTATTGTTCTGATGTCTGAATTTTTGAATATGTCTCACATGTATGAAACGCACATAAATGCATATGAAGTGCCCCCACTTAACTAATAAATCACACATATACACACTGTCAACACCACAGATACAGAATACACACATATATTACACATTTAAACACTATCAAACACCCACAAAATGCAGTACATACATATTTTACAATTACACACTCAGACACCCACAAATATACAATACACAAATATATTACATATTTACACACTACCAAACATCCACATAAACAAAAGATGCACATATTTTACACAAATACAGGCTATCGCACAACCACAAATACACAACACACACACGTATTACATATTTTCACACTATCAGATGCCCACAAATGTGAAAGACACACATATGTTACACATTTACTGACCATCACCCACCCACAAATATACAATACGCACATATATTACATATTGACACACTATCAGATACCCACGAATATAAAAGACACACATGTATTATTCGTATATACACTATCAAACCTGCAGAGATATAAAATGAATACCTACATCACAAACATACACACTATATAACACCCAAAAGGTGCCATATATGTGTCCAGTGACATTAAAGAAAGGGGTTTTTCTTATTAGTTTCATTTTCTGTCATCCTTTCACCTACAGAGGAGTTTGATCATAAAATCCACCATACGGAGCATCTGACCGGAACCCGTTTTCTCAACCATTCAACTGAGAATCAAAACTACATAAAATGCGCCGAAATAATGTTACTGTAAACCTGATTAAGCAAGGCTATCATGTATTTCTAAACACTGTGTTAAAATTACTTATGCTGTTTAAGGCTCTCCAACTACTAATCAAATTAGTTTCAGTTAAAAGCAGTCCCAGATCTGCTAAGATGACTCATAGTATGAACACAAGTTGTGCCTCATCCAAATTAAAATTGGGCAAATACACAGTAATTACAGTTGTTGTGGTTTTTTTTTAAGTTCCATTATTATTTCTGATCATTTTTGCCTGAATCTAAAGTACTCTTAAATCAGAATTCGAGTGAAACTGAAGTGAACTCAGACACTGGAATGGTCAGTGTAAAATTAAAACCATCAGAGTGCCATACATCTGCATTTCTCCTTTTCATTCTTCTGAAATACAGTGTGTATACAATCTTCAAGAGACGCTTGAGGACTGACCTTTTCCCTGAAAACCTTACCTCCACAAGCCATTAGCTACATCACCCTTCTACACTTGACCCCTTCCCACTACGCCAATGACTCTCTTCTAAGGCATTACTTATCACTGCCTATACTGACCTATGAGCAACAATTCTTTTTATGATGTAGATTAATCTAACACTTAACGGCAATACTCGGCACATGACAATTTATATCACTGGGGATCTTTGACCCACTTGTAGCTCACTTGATTATTTTTCTTTACCTTATTTGAGCATGTATCTAGCCTTATAATGAACTTAGTGGTGGCACTTATGTAACAATCATCTCCTCAATGGCTATTTGCTTGGTTTTGTACTTTGCCTGCATTGACAGTTGCTTTGGATAAAAGCGTCTGCAAAATGAATTAATGAAATGTGAATGTAAATGTACATACACACCTGCGAGAAAAAAGGAGGTAGATATCTGTGGTATTAATTAGGTGCACACTCCAATGATTCCAGTGACTACTGCTACAGTGATCTATGTTGGATAGACCCAAAATGATTCACAAAAGTGCCATAACTGGTATGAATATGTGCCGCAAACCATGTCCATATGCATGACCTATGGAGTTTGTATCAGATACAAAGACAACAACACTTTTGTCTGACCCTCACTACAACTTCACAAAAGAAGGCTTTCCTGTCCCAATATATGTGGACTAATGCTTTACAGGTACAAAAGAAAAATTTGAATAATACTCTAAAGTTAACTTACCAAGTTGTTCTCCAACCTTCCTCTCCACGTTTTACAAATGGGCACCAATGGACTGGTTTAAAGTATCCTGTGGCTATAACAATTTCCACGCATGGAAACACATCACATCATAAAATGTTAATCAGACATATTCCCATTATAAAAACAAATAATGTTAACAAAGGTCTCTTTCAACAGATCTTTAACTAGGACACTGCTGTTTGCCCAAGGCAGTACCTCTTACATCACACCTGCTTCCTTTCCTTTAGTGATTTTAAAGTTATTTTCCTTCTTTTTACAGCTTTTCATGGTTCTTTATATCCTTTTCATTTTTTTTGTTTTTTATTCATTTCTTAATGCTTACGCTATTTGGTACAGCATCAGGATACTTGGTATTGTTAAATGTACAAAAAATTAAGCCTTAATAATTCAGCTGTATTTTGGTTTTAGGTTTGAATTTGATCTGCATTTATTGCTATAACGCACACCAGACTGCAGTATAAAATGTGGGATAGAAATTAAACTGTATTCATTTTGTTGTCAAATGTTATGATGGATATGCCAAGTACACAGTGGAGCATATTCCCACCTGGAGAGGCCAGCAAGCTTTGTGAAAATCATGTTTTTTTTATTTCTGCAGCACTTTTAACACCATACAGCCCCTCCCACTGCCAAAGAAGCTCTGTGATAAAGCTTGCCCACAGCATGGTGGCTTGGATCACAGATTTCTCACAGGTAAACCACAGTACATCTGCCTTCAGGGAAACCAGTATGATGAGGTAGTGAGTAATATCAGCACGCCTCAGGGAACGGTACCGTCTCACCCGTCTTCAGGAACAACTCCAAATTATGCCACCTCGAGAAGCTCTGTGATGACTCCTCATCAGCAAGGACAATGAGGAGTTGTACAGGAATCTGATGAATCCAAGTTGACGAGCTGGTGATGGTAGAGACTCATGAGTTCCTTGCTGTGCACTTAAACAGTAAATTGGACTGGTCTCATAACACTGAAGCACTTCAGGATGCTCTTTCTTAGGAGGCTGAGAAGTTTTGTATGCCTCTCTGGATGCCATTCAGTTGCAGGTGCACTCTTCTTTGCTGGTGTGCTGGGGAGGAGGGTATAACACTGCTAACAGGCTGCACCATCTGGTGAAAGTCAGCTTTGTTGGTGGATTTCATCTGAACAGAATGGAGGAGGTTGCAGAGAGGAGGCTGAGTGCAAAGATGTACCACATCCTGTATAACCTCTGCCACTGTCTGCACTAGGGAATGCAGGTGCACCTCCAGCTGCCACTCCGGCTCATCCCTCCCGCCATTGGTCTCGCCAAATATGCTAGTTGGTCTCGACCGAGTCCAGCTGCCTTTAAAAAATATACATTGGGTTTTTTTTGTTTTTTTCCAAGTAACTCCTCCTTTAGAACAAAACCATTGTTTAGGCAAGCTTGCTCATAAAACAGGCATTGGTTTAATTAACTCAAAATCCATCTAGATTGGGCACTGACTTTGGCCGCCGGGTAACCAGTCATATGCCTGCCAAAACTCATCTCCGCACGAGATGCATCCATGCTCATCATTGTCATAGAAGATATACTGTGTCTCTAGCATCACACAAAAATTACAAACAGGTAAGTAAGTGGTCTCGAAGAGAATTAACTTTCGGACGGGCCTCAGTGAGCAGGCACAATCGCAACTGTATCGCAGCTGTAGCGTACTCAGTAACCAAGCCAGTCCTATCTTCAATGCTTTGTCAGCACGGAAACGGAATATGTACTAAACCACAAAACACTGCCGCATTTTTATTCATCAAGCACACTTTGACCAGAAGTAGCGTAAAACGCATGCCCTGTCACAACACTAGCTGGGTTTCCATCCAACTTTTTATTGTAAATTAACGCCTACACTTCGCATCAAATCTTTTAAGTCGCTAGAAAGAGGTGATTAGCATAGGGTTAAATGATACTGGTTGATGGAAACAGGTTTAGTCGCATCAGCAATGGGCTTGTTGCGATTTTATCGCGTATTTCCATTGAAGTTGCCCTCGACAAGTTTTAAACCCACAGCTGTTCACAACTAATCCCGCGAAGAGGAGAATGTAGCCTACATTTTTTCATTTTTCATTCTTCATCACAGTTGATGGAAACGTGCACAGACATTTCCTTAGCTGAGTTTTCATGAATGCACTTAAAATACGTCACTGTGTCGCGTGGGAAAAGCTGCTATGTCCTGTTGAAGGTTTACATCCCTGGAACTATGGAGTCAAAACCAAACTTGTTAATTGGCTAGTACAGATGTCAGTCAAACCCATCCAGCAAAATATAAATAAAAAATTAGAACACATTTTCTTTATTTCAGGAGCGTTTGTGATGATATTTTAGTTATATTTTCAACCAATTTAACAGACAATAATGTATTATTTTCTAGTATTAAATTAAATAATTCCACCCTAAATCTGGGGGGCCAGGAAATCTTTAAGGCAGGCCTGGGCCCATCAAGCCTGTCTGTTGGCTATGCACCTGACTCTGTCTCTCTCACTCGGACTCGGTCTTGACTTTGACTTGAACCTCTTTGGACTCGGTCTTGACTCATTCTCGACTAGTCCTGGTCTTGGACTTGTCTTGGACTCGGCAAAGGTGGTCTTGATTCCAGCTCTGCTGGAATCACGTTGTCATGTTTAACCACATATGTGTTTGTATAATACAATGTCAATTACCACTTGGTCTCTTTTGTACAAAGGTCCTTTACAAACATGTTTACTTACTTCATGTTCCTGGTCAACTATATAATTTACATAATATCATGTTTATCCTTAATATGATAATGATATGATCTCTGTCACTTTACTGCTCAGCCACATGTTTAACTGTTACTTTTACTTCTCATTTTATTAAAGTACATTTATCTCGGCTGTTACATTTAGTTATTTATTTTTAAAAACTGTATGTTGTGTTGTGACTTAATCAATTTCCCCTTGGGGATTAATAAAACACTATCCTATCGCCCTATCCTAACTGCAATCAGGCAATAAAATCCATAAAACATTCATATTAAGGTTTCCATTATATTCTGTTTTGACAACATGGTGTGATATTTAAAATATATTCAGTACCCGGAGAAGATAGAATTAGTGATCCATGAATAAAATTCAATAACAGATACATAAAATATTATGTTTTGTAGCTTTACGTGGAAAGCTTGGCCATAAAGATTTCAGTAGAAGTCAAACTGAGCAGACCATGGCAGCGCCCTGACAGAGAGAAGGACTGGTTTGGGTGGTGGATCCGTGGATCGTTATGTATCTGGGAATAAAATGAATGCACCCGTGACCCTGTGATTTCATCCACCAGGGGACACTATTTCTCTTTTCACTTTTTTGACATCTCCTCACAGAGATTGTTTTGCTCAAGAAAACAATCAGGCACTTACTTATAGTGAAGATTTGGATATGGGTAAAGGTTCAGAAATGGTTTATTTTCAGATGACCCCTTTAGTAACATTTCATACAATTCTGCAAAAATATGTCCTGACCTATGCACAGCATATCAGTGTTCTTCCAAATGTCAATATCTGACATTGTTTCATGAGATCAAGTTGCCTGAGGGCAAACAAATTGCACAATGTTATATTAATTTTGATTAATAAATCATATTTTGGTTTATTTTCATGTTCTGTTCCAGTTAGGCACTGTATGTTGCAATACAGTAATCTCCCCCTATTGCATTTGTTTGTGTTTATTTTAGTTTTAGAGGATGCACTAAAATTAAATGTATTTTTTCCTAATTAGTATGTAGTGGAGTAATATAAGAGGTATATCATTGAGTGAAAAGCAAAGTTATGCAAGCCAACTTCAGCTTCAACAGAGTTATTCATGTCTTGATGGTGGTTTACGTTTCAGAGACTCACTCTTTATTAATAACTTATTCATGTGATATTATCGTAGTTCGTCTTTGTCCAAGATCACACAGGACCTTTGGGTTTACAGCTAAAAGACATTATACTTATCAGTGTAAGAAAGTAGCCTAAGTAAGAGACTGCTATTGATTTCATAATTTGAATCAAAATGGCTCTTCACCAGATATATTTCTACATACCATAATGTTGTTTCATAATTTAAAATCTTTTATACTAATAAAACCAACAAGACTTGAGGGGAATAACTTCTGAAGGGCCTGAAATTTACACATTTATATGGTCTACCATTTTGGCTTCACATTTCTCTGTGTGGCATCAGTGACCTGCATTACTGTCAGCATGTATAAGACTTTAAAATTCCTCAACCATAACCACTGACTGCAGCCAAAGTTGACAACCCTTTTTCCTTTTTCTGCATTTTAAGAGCTATATCCATGTCTTTCTATATGAATGCACACATAGCTAGACTGAATGTGCCTGAACTGGTTTACTTTACTGCAAACCACCATCATGACATTGAATAATACCTGTAGGAATATTTGGTTCAGTGAAGCCATCTAACTTCTAGAAACTTCTTGCTGACTTTCTTTCATAATATATCCCTCTTGCTCCACAGTGTGAGGATGGTACTTCTTATGTGTCTGTTTTTCACAGACTGCCACAAGAACCTGAAGAGAGAAAAAACCCCTCATTGATCAAATGATGAACAAACAGAGTGAGAACTGAATAGCTCCTCTAACACAAAACTTACTAAGTGTATCATGCTGTTATCTAGGAGTACAACACTAATAATTAATCATCACCATCACTAACAACAACAACAACAAGAACGATACTACCACCACCACTACTACTATATAAATGATGTTATTTACCTTCCTTGTGCTGCTTGATTGGTGTCTTCTTCTGGAAAACCATTCCATTTGCTCGAGCTCTCCAGAAAGTGGTGGAATTATGCTTTGTAAACTTCCCTCTCACCTTGGCAGAACAAAAACAAACAAACAAACAAAAGGATCAGGGCACAATCAGAGCAAAAAAATGCCATTGAGTACATATCATTTCATACCATAATCACCCCTCGCTCACCTGATCCAAAATGCTCTGCCTGACAGTGACATCATTTACATTCTGTCCCAGTCCCGTCTTTACCATTAAGAGCAACACAACCTTGTGTCTGATCTCTGAAAATTAAACCAGTGTCATTATGTACAGTGTAACCACCCAGGTTTGCGACTCTGTGTAAGGTTACTGACAGTCCATTGAAATGTTTGACAAAATATGTAAAGATTAAGGACTAAAGACTGTATGCACATGCATAATTATAATCAATATCCACAGACTACACTGCATATTTACTGCTACACATGCATTTGTTTTCAACATTCTCATTTTTATCACTGTAACCTATTGCTGTAAGAGTAATCATTTGTCAAACTCACTTAGAAACTTGAATTGTGAATCAAACGTTTTGAGAGACCGGTCATTGTTTTGACAATTGCTTCTCTCCACCTTACATCACAATTATTTGCTCTGCAATAGTCTGTTCAGGATTCTTATTGTTAACTGTTATTCACCCCATGCTGTGTTCACTTGATTTTATCTTTAGTGTCTTAGTGTGATTGCCCTGTTTAATATAAGCTCTACTTGTTACTTGCTCCCTGCCTCATCTGTTCAACAGCTGTCTTTGAACCTCACAATAAAACATCATATAAACTTTACCCAGGTGATATTGTTAAACTTGTGCTCTATGAGCTATGGAAGCTTTAAGAATTTATAACTTCAGTAAATGTAAAATCTTCATGAACATATCTATCCACCAGGATGGGTGCTCCAAATGTATAAATAATATACTATTACTCAACTACTGCCATTTCACCAACATCACCGACAACACAGACAGAAGAATATGTATCAGTTTATGTAGTCTTGATTCACATATCCAGCTCTTCTTAGAGCAGCATTTTCTTCCTCTTCTTCCCTTGCTGTCCGGGAGGGTAAGGAGAATTATAAGGTTTCTTCCAGCTATGAGAGGGAGTAACCTGCCCCTTTCAGTGTTGTAAGGTAAGCAATTGTTTTACACTATAAAATTCTGTTGTGCAACAACATTGCTTGGGCATGCTGAATGACAAGTTGCATGACACACAAGCAAACTGATGCTCTAGTCAACTGCCATCTCGTAATTAGGATCCTAATGGGATCCTTATTTCCATTTTCCACTTCAACCACAGGGATCCCCAGTGGACTGCTCCTTCTGACCACTGCTACAATGGTCCTCTTGGGGAACTGGCTTGCTGGTCAGTATATGATCTGCATGGTGTGTCCACAGAGTATATTACATGCACACATGATGCATTGACGCACTATATTTTATTATTAACAGTCTCATTCATAGCTTATTGTTGTCACCAGACCGTGAAGCATCAACCTCCACAACAAATAGAAGATTAGGATCAGGGTGTTTGAGAACAGGAGCTGAGGTGATCATCGTGAAGGCCACATCAGCAGCATCATCCCAAGGAACCCTTTAAAAAAAAAGATAAGAGGAGCAGCAACAGAACTAAAGTTTCTAATGAATCTGCAATAAAGGTTTGCAAAGCCTGTGAGGGTTGAAGTTCAAAGGGCAAAGAACACTGTAAGAAAACCTCTGCATGAATCAGGGTTGCCATCATATTGCTGAGGTGGTGTGAGATGTAGCTTGGAGCTTGGGTTGGCCAGTTGAGGAGAGGGAGCTGCAGCTGCAGGAGCTGGAGCAGGTATCGGAGCAGTAAGTTGGACCACATGAGCCCTTAGTTCATTAAACACTTCAGCAAGATGGGAGATAGATTCCCCCACCTGGCTGAGTATGTTTTCCTGTTCGCCAGCCAGGTGCTCAGTAGCCCTTTGCATATCTGTTGTGATTGCTGCACTCTTTTCAGGATCAGTCTTTTTTTTTTTATAAAGCCATTAAAGTTCCCAAACACACAATACCAGATAAACTCAGCTAGACCTGAAAGTCTTCTGTCACATAACACCAATCACGATGCGATCTAGTTGAAGAGTTTAATATAGGGTGATGCAAAAACGTACACAAATCTGATAACTAGGTCAGTCAGGGGCAAAAATAATATCACAGAAAATCCAAGAGGCAATATCCAAACAAACAGGCAAGAGAATCCAAAAACCAGGATAGTCAAACCATGACACGGCTCAGTAATGTTTACCAGGAGAGAACACAAGACTTCACAAAGATCAGGGCGAAGACAGAGGTTTAAATACACAGGACTTAATGAGATAACAAGAAACAGGTGGGCAAGGATCAATGAGACAAACCAGGAAGTAAACACACACACACACAAGATTACTACCAAAATAAGAGTCCATTAGAATTCTGGGGAACAGGAGCGTTGGGTTGTGACAGGTGTGAAAAAGTAGAAGGTCAGAATTTTCACAAACTGGGTTAACAGAGATCTTCCTTTTTTTCAATTTCCCCTCATTACCACCATGTTATTTGTAGATGGTTTATACAGTGTGGGTGGTGATGTGTTGTATCCTGTTGCATCTGAGGAAGCCAAACTCAAATTAGGTAAGGACATCAGACACAATCACATGGTGTATGCCACATGCTGAACACCTTTCACAGGAGCTCAGTTATCATCCAACATGTTGTTAACTGAATGGGAAAATCTCCAGCCAATTTGCATACAGCCACAGCCACAAGGTGCCATGCAAGGGATCAGTGTAATCAATGTCTACACATGTGCACAGCTTCCCTATCCACTCACAAGGGCAAACCAGGGCTTTTCTGAGATATTAACAGGTTTCATGTGACCTCACTGGATCTTCAAGTCCCATGTATCACCTGCATGCTTGAGACACCAGGATGTGTCTTTTGCAAGTCTTTAAAGAGGGTCTGCATCTGCTACCAGATGGGATATCATGACTTGCAGATAGTATCATCTTCTGTTGTCAGTTCATAACATCTCTTGAGATAGTGTAGTACATCCTGTGATGGACAATCCACATTCTGGACAACATGGTACCATGTCTAATATACAGCTTCAGCTGTATGAAGTTGGTCCAGTGAGCAAACAGAAACATACTGCTCAACTGTTAAGGCCTTTTGGTTTGAACTCAGCAGTCTGAGTTATCTGACATGGTGTGTGAGAGCACTTCTCCCTGTCCAAAAGGAGAAGTAGTGGCAGGACTAAATAGCAGTGAGGTATCTCAACTTGAATCTGGTTTTGAGGAGCACATGAAGAGGCGGTGATGTAATCAATAATAATTCAGCATGCCCCCACTTTTTATCTAAAGAGTTTCCTCAGTGGCCTGTACTTTCTTATTTAGTGGTTGCAAGCCGTGGGCGGTCGCTTTGTGTATTATATTGTACATGTATGCACAAGGGACACACATTTGAATTTTTTTAAGGCAGAGTTCAGCTTTTTCATGACAATGTCAGTGTATTAAGATGCATTTCCTTGTGGTTTTATCAGGACACCTCTCATTGCCTATTGAAAACTGGGACAAGCGGATAAAAACCAAAAAAGACAGCACAGAGCACTGAAAGAGCCCTTAATGGCAAAGATGGTCACTAGCTTGCAAGTGTCAACCGGTCAAAACCAGTTGCTGATAAGCATAAGTCCTACATCGCCTGAAGAAGCTGATCAACCAAGCTTTAAAAGTAGTTCATCAGTTTCCAGAAGGATATACTGTCTCTGCCCATGAAGCCTGTATTGTTTGCCCTACAGAGGTGATCTGTTATTTGTAAATGCAAATCTCTGTGATCACACACACACACAGTGAATTTGTCATCAGCATTTAACCCATCCAACACACACACACACCAGAGCAGTGGGGCACTGGGGTTAAGTGCCTTGCCCAAGGGCACACAGCCATGGATATCAGGCCTGGGAATTGGTCACAAGCCTGGTTCTCTAACCTCTAGACCACGGCTGCCCATTAATAAATTAAAAAAAAAAAAAAAAAGGGAGAGCACGAACGCAGTCCACTACTACCACAGATTATGCAGTTGTGATTCCCACATTTGGGGAATTCACAGAGGTCAGCATAGCCCAAGTGCAATGGCTAAGCCTCACCCTGGGTGAACCACCATTGTGATCATGGTGTCTCCCCTGCCAGTTAAGTTATTTCTCGACACTAGAATGAATCTGAGAGTGTAAATAATTCCTGGTGCTTGGATACACTCCAACCTTGTCCCACTTTGGACAAAGCCAGGGACAAAGAGTTGTCTCATTTCTGCAGTTACCTTTGTACCTCATTTGGCAGATGTGTCACACTTGAAGCTGAACTTGTAGCTGTTCAAATCCATCCTGACCACTACTCTTCCTCTTCTGAGGATGGTGCTGGAGATTCAGCAATTCTGTGAGGCTTCTCATGTACATTCATTGGATTAGATTTACCTGCCTCACACCCTTTCTGATGGCAGACTCTACAAATGTGGCCCCATTTATCTTACTGAACTCAACATCCTTGACCCTACATATATCAGGTGAATGAGTGATAGCAGGGTCTTAGCTGTGGTCCAACTCAAACTCTGCCCTATTCCCCTCTACTACTAAGTATTACTAATTATACTTTGTGTATTGCTTGTTACTGGAGGGAATGAATTTCCCCTTGGGGATCAATAAAGCCCTGTCTTATCCTATTCTATTCTATCCTACCTTGTCCTGTCCTATCCATTGTTCACCTAGCAAGATTGAATTAGTTTATCAATGTCTTCTAGCATCCTGTCCATAAATGGACTCCAGAGCGATTTTAGGGACAAAAGCCTTTTGTTCCTAACAGCACTTGGTCTTACAAATGTTCAAAAACATATGGAAAGGGACTCTGGATGCATGTGCTGAGCAAGTTTATTAAATCACAGTCCTAAATCAAATCAAGAAGACAGACAGAGTTAGGTACACAAAGATTGGTCTGCTGCAGACAAGACAAGGAATCCAAACCAGGTGAACAGACAAGGATGAAAACAAGCAAAACTAGGAATGAGGAGTTACATGGCTCGGTATACTCACTGAATTCAGAGCAGACTTCACAAAGACACTAGGAATGGTTGGCCAACTAAGACATGATTGGCCACTAGAGGGGGCTGGCAAGGACAGTCTGGATCCACAAGGGAACAAACTGGGATTATGGATTGAGAGATATACATGTACCTTTGTTAATGAGGTTGTGTTGTGTTTGTTCAACCAGAATGATTTAGTTTACGGAAGGTGTTGCCATGAGAGAGCTGACTTCCCTTTGTGTGATATCACCCTTTGTGTTTGCAGATCATAGCATATAATGATAGAATGTTGTTAATCAAGACTTGAGAGAACACTATGGTCATGATTATGCACACGATTCAGATATACTTGCAGAGTGAAAGCTTCACATTTACAGTCATGCGTGCTTTTGCAGTCCATGTTCTGTTTACTTGTGAACCTTGATGTATTGTTATGAATCTCCATTTCTCTGCAGAAATCTGTTGGCCATGTTTTGTTTTGTTGCTTACATCTTGTGGTCACTAATTACTGTCAATATATTCACACATTCTTGTCGCTAACCTTATTCTTCAGTCTTGCTAAGTCATGAATGTCACTTAGGCAGTTGGCTTCCAATTACATGAAGGAAACACAATGCCCTCTCGTGTCTCATGTGGAAACATGCAGTAAAATATATGTATAGCTCATTACTCTTAAAATCTAAAGTGATAATATAAAGTGATAAAATAAAATAAAATTGGAATTTATATTTAAAGTTTTGAACTTACCACCACAGGTCACGCCAGCATCTTCCCCATGACCACAGTTATGTTGACCCCATCCTGCTGATCTACAGTCCTTCAGTGTAGACTCTGACCCAGTGCAGGCCACATCATCCATCCAGATTTGTCCTGAACCCTGTCCAAAGTAAGCAACGCTCCGGGCTACTACGGCAACTCCACAGTTCAGCTCTTTACACACCACTGAAGCATCAGTCATATCCCAGTAATCATCACACACTGTGCCCCACTGTCCTTCATAATAAACCTCCACTCTCCCAGAGCAAGGTCTGTCACCATTTACCAGCCTCACTTCAGCCATTGCATGAGTCTGAGGAACATGCCGGGTGACTATGATAAAGGAAGAAAGGAAGAGATGTAAATTCTGGATGAATTAAGGGTGTGTGTGTGTGTGTGTGAGGGAGAGAGAGAGAGAGAGAGAGAGAGAGAGCTCTCACCCAGGTGTAGAGTGAGCCACATGAAGCGCAACATGGCAACTGTAAAAAGAAAATAAAAACATAACACCACATGTGCATCAAAATACCCGCTGAATAGTCATCAAAAAACAGTATGAATGTAAGCTTAGCAAGTGTCACAAGAAACTAAACCTGCAGACGAATTGCCTTAGTATACTAAATGTAGCATTTTTTTTTCAAAAGAACATAATCTCAGTTGCTGTGAACTTATGGGAACAATGAAGGAGCCAAACCATCACATTTAAAGTGTGGTCTAAAGTGGGATGAGCCACTGACAAAGTTTAGATGTGGGAACCACCTTTAGGTTCATAAATTAAGATATTGAATAAATGTTTGATTTGGGGGCACACGAATACACTCCAGGTGAAAGTGTGAGACATAAGGTTATCTAGAAGACAAGGCTTAGTATTGTGTTCATGGAACTCTTTTATTTGAAACAATGTCAGGGAAATCTGGAGGGTCAGCAAACTCAGGGCTGTTTGAGGGAGGTGTGACTGGGCTAAGATGGTAAATACTGAGGGAAAAACCTTTTTGAATGAGTTAGATCATTTATTTAATAATATACTTTTTATGTAATGGCTACATGATCACATCGTAGTCTCTGAAATAAAGATCCATGCATAAGCACAGTGTTCATTTCTTCACCTTAAGTGTTTACTTTGTAGAACTGCATTCAAACTGTATGTACCTATAACATACAAAATGTGTGGAAAATAGATTAGAGTCACTGTTCTGGAGCACTACCAGAGTAGTTTTTCTACATGATTTAAATATACCTTTTGTAAGTCTTACTCAAGGATAAGAGTGCTTGTCAAATAAATTAAACTGTATTACACTTGTGTATTAAACATAACATTAAAATGCAATACATATCAGTTGCGTAAGATCTACTGCCTTTCCCTGAAAAAGAAGCATCAAAATAACAGCACTAAAATGTTTGGTCAGTAAACTTTACTGATGTGCGCTTTACAAGAACCTGCCATCTTTCTGTGGCAACTTCTACATAACTTTTTATCTTTTCATTGTTCGCTGGAATGGCTGCAATTAATATTTGATTGAAATGGTCTAATGCTGTAGAAGGTTCTTAACATCAGCACCTCCGAAAATAGCTGAGAATGCTGAGGTAATCACAGGCTATCAGAAACAAATGCTTTAATTGTTGTCACACATACTAAAACACACTGCCTGGATGTGCAGTGTATCAGATGTGTGGAAAAGATGTAGCTACTATCACCATCTTCGATCATTCCAGTCGAACTGGGTAGAGAAGTGTCATGTTTTGAGGGGCTGACATGTGGAATTTTGCGTTAATGTAGACGCAAAAATTTAAATTTAAGAAGAGGTTATAATGAATAGGTAATGTAATAAGTAATGAAAAGTGTAATGAATCTAGTTTGAAGCAGCAGCTGGAGAAGGCCTCAAGGTATATGGTTAAAAGCTTTTTAAAAAAAAAACCAAAAAAAAAATCACCATGGTGGAAATCCAAGAAGACTGACATAAATAGTTGTACCCTCATCTCATGAAAAAAGGTAGTACTGACATTCAGAAATTTGTGAGTGTTCACCGTCATCCTATTTTTCTTTCACAATCTTATGAGATATCATTCAAAGGGATGCATCACAAAGAATACATTGTGTCCATATTCAGGTGTATCATTAGGCATAAGTTCTATAACTAGCAGAGTAAAAAAGGCAAACTTGCAAAGTCTTGACTTTAGACACTTAAGATGAAAGGACCTCTTACCTACCAAATATCCAGTTATCTGCCAATGTTCTAAAAAAGTATTACTCCCTGTTTGCATTCCTCCACCAGAAGTTTTGTTTTCGTTTAGAAACCATGAGTATTGAGGCATATACTACTGTCTCTTTATTTCTTTGACAATTTAGAATAGAATTTCTCAGTATTATTAATACTAGACAAAACCATTGTTGAGTTGTTTTTAAAATATTTATATACTGATTTTAATTTTAAAGTACTGTTACTTTAATAAGTTCATGTTCACAGACATAAAATGTATGGTTTTTAGGTGCCCCATATAATCATATTAACTATGCTGACTTCAGCTTTACTCCGTTGGCGTTGCCAGATTTGTGTATATTAATATTCATATGTTAATACAATAGGTGCAGTGTTTGCCATACAATAAACAGGAGTGCATTCTAATAATAAAAGCTCATGTAGAAATTGAACTGCTCAAAATAAGTCACAAAACCAAACTAAGATACAAACAAAAAACTTCTCCAGCCACTCAGGCTCTGTGTTTCATGACTCACTTTTACAGTGGCATCCAGATCATTAGCAAATTATTAGATTTATTTAATAAATTACTATTTTGTTACTCCTCTCACCTGTTTCCTTCGTACTCCCTGGTGATTCACCTGGAAAAAAGACAGAGGAGAGATGCAGGCCTGTGCGATTGGTCCAGACTTTTCTTCTTCTACAGCAGTTTGCTTCTGCCGGATGCTCTGATGGAAGGAGTTTACTACGACTACGACAGGGTTATGGGCAAATTGTTCCTAAGTCAGTCATGTACTGTCAATAATATTCTCTTGCGATGTTTTTAATTTTCTGAACCAAGTCATGGTAGACGGACTAACTGCCTCAGCCCTGAGAAAATGTCCAGTTTGGCATTCAAAACTTTCATTTAAATAACCAAATAGTTGCAAAGAGATCTTTTCAACAACAGCAAGATGCGTGCAAGCCTGATGCAGGTTGATTTGAATACTTTGGGTACACAGAGCTGAGCTAACTTTGTCATTTTAAATAATCAAAGCAAAAACAACAAAAGTTTCTGGGTAAAATATTAGGCAATTCTATCAAAATTCATGGGATATTAAGTTTTAAGAAGAAGGGGAAAATATCTGGTAGACCTGCCTTAGGGTCAGCTCTATTGTGAGACGTAGTTTTTTTTTGTTTGTGTGTTTATTATTGGCTCAGATTATTAGATACAGTAGAACATGAGTGGATTGTGATCATTTTGTACTGATGGATTTTTTTCATTTAATCCAATGAGTGGGCCTCTATGTTGGCCTCTTCAAACCAAATCACCTTCAGTCACCTTTATCATTTGCAGTATTCCAACTCAGTGCAGGACATGTAAATTCATTCCTTACATGTGATCAGTAGTGCAGACCACAACACCACACATACAGGAGAACACAAATCAGAACACACATTAAAACTGTACTCACCAGGATGATGTACTGGATTTAACTGTCACCAACACATGGCAGAAAAGAGACAAACCAGTGAATTTGATTTAATCTGTGGTCACATATCTAAGAGGTTTTGTTATTGTTGTTGTTGTTCATTTTACAGGACATCAAAAGCCACTCCAATCCAGCAAGAAAAAATACAGAGGAGTTTCATATTAGACAGTAAAGAAATTTAGCAGCATGTAGGTTAATAAGACCACTTCATAACACTCAGCTGAATACAGGGCAAAAGCAGGGCAGCCAAACATCAACTCTAGAACTTGAGATTTTACTGGAACTGCACACTCAAACAGCATATAATGAATATACTGAAATATGCGTCAATATGTATTTTCTATCTTTCTCATTCTCTCTTACATTCTTGTACATGGAAAAACTAAACAAATTATACACTCAAAGAGACTTCCTCTGAATGTTGCCACTGCTATAGTTGCCAGGATGTGTATACACTCTCCCCACGCTCTCTTCTTTTCTAAATTTCCAAATTTTCCTGAAGTCTCATCCCCCCTCAGGAGTGTTCTCTATCTAATCCATTTTGCCAAATGCAAGCCCAAATTTTACAAACTGTGATCAATTTCAACTATGTACAGCTGTTCTGTTCAACTCTGGACATGGGCTGGGTCAGAAAAGGGTAAAAAAAATGGAGGGACATTTCCTTTGTGTTTTTGGCAAAGGAATGAAGGAAAATACTTTATGGACACATTTTCCTGTCAGCTAGTTAGAGACATAGCTAAAACATTCATTAATCTCGGTTATTGCAGAGAGGAGAAATGCATCTTCTCTGATGACTACACAAAAATTACAACTTTATGAGTAAACATTGAAATGGGTCTAATATAACAGACACATTGAAATGGCAAAACATAGTATTTTCTAGGTGAACAGAGAGAATAAGTAAAATGACTGTTGTTTAGTGATAGAGGTCAATTCACTTGAATGAAAAGGCAAGTGACAGTGAAACCCATTGTTTCTGGGTGTGGTGTGATTGCTACCATTTGCAGTATTGCTCCACTTTCTTTCACATTATGAATGAAGTTCTTTGAGGTGAACTTTATCAGTCCATATGACAATGATATTGGTTTAAAATAATCACACAGTTTCATTATATTATTTTATCTTGTCTATTTGTATTATTTAGCAACTCTCTCTTTAAAAACTCTTTTACAGGAGAGGAGAAGAAGAATATCAAAGAACAGCAAAGACAAATAAAAATATTCCTTTTAAATTAGATAACTGTAAAACACTGGAGAAGCATTTGAATTGAGCGTAAATCAAATGAAAGGCAAATCACTGGTGTACTGTGTGGTAGTGCAATGATGATGAGCTGTTTCACCCTCTTCCATTCCTGTCCATACTAATACTGGAAGACGGACAACACATAAGAAAGTTAGCCAATCAAATCTCAGGAGAGTTAATGTCTGAGCTCATGAAAGTCCTATGAATGCAATGCAGTTATCTAATTATGGACGCATTCTTCTCTAGTTTAGACACTAAACTGTAGAATTTATTTGTTTTTCACATATCTGGATATCAGTTATTGTACGTTCCCTTTTAAGTCATTACTTGCAAAGTAGTCAACAACTAGACAAATGGCTACAATGAGATATGGGTATATATGCAGTTACTGGCCTACATATTGTATTACCCAAACAAAAACATACTGGTGGTAAGGTAGTAACAGTGCCAGCCATATAATATTTCTATCAAACGTTTTGTAGTCAGTCTAGTAGCCTTTTCATATTTCTTAAGAAATAAAAAAAAATTGATTGTACCTGGTTGCCTCAAAAGGACAAAGTATTACCCAAAAGGTTCTTATTCAAAAGTTATGAGATTTACTGCTTGTTTCTTTCTTGGGGTTTTTTCTTTCGTTTTTTTTTTTTTGAGTTACCCAAACGTTACTGGTTTATGAATTTGTAATGTACCTAAACTGCACCTGTAACTGCAAGGGCGGGTACAAATCCACTTTAGCTTAATGGCGGATAATTTGGGTGCAAATTAAGGCGCACGGTGCAAAAGGGTTGTACTTAGGCTGTGTCCAAAATGGCACACTACATACTACTCACATACTAATTATGACATAAAAGTAGTAAGTAGTATGCAGTACGTGAAAAATAAAAATTTTGCAGTACACTACAGTTACCCGGATGATGTACTACTCTGGCGAAAATTTCTAGTATACATCCCGAGCTCACTTCGCTGACTACTGCATCCCATGATGCAACGTGGTAACCTTTAACTTTCCGAAAATTTTCAAAAAACATGGCGGACGGCGACAATGGCAATGTAGTGTAGTGCACTACACGAAACGTCTCGTAATTGTACCATACTGCATACTAGCGTGTGGAGTAGTGTGCAGTACGCAGTGTATACTAGGCTAGTATGTAGTATGCAGTACGCTAGTATGCCATTTCGGACACAGCGTTAGTCTCTTAATTAATCATAGGTGTGTCTCAGGCGTAACATGCAATAAACCAATCAGAGTGTCAGTTCCCATTCCCAGAGCCGGCCCGAAGCATAAGCAAACTAAGCGGCTGCAAGGGCCCTCATGGCCACCAGAGGGCCCCCAAGAGCGATTAAAATGTCCCACAAGAGAGCTTGAATTACTGATTGATTGATTGATTGATTGATTGATTTGTGATATATTATATCAGTGGTGATCATACAATATTATGTTTACGGGCTTGCTAGCTAATACTATTGGTTTAATCAATTCCCGCTGCCTCTATCGGAACTGGTGTCACGTTCATACGCATTCGCACTGTAACTGACGTTAACTGCATTTTGCTGTAAGCACAGTTATTCAGACTAACGTTTGGTTGCGAAGCGGTTCTCTGTGTCGATGGAAAAAGCAGCAAAAGAGCAATGTCGCAAAAAGGACATATTCTTCTCTTTATCGTTTGATTTTAATTGTAGTTGATTGTTGTTCTTATGACAGAATATTAGGGCTGAGGGAAAAAAATTCTCAGACTTCCAGAATAAGGTCGTAATGTTACGAGAATAAAGTCGTATTACTAGAACAATCAGTCAATCAATCAATCAGTAATTCAAGCTCTCTTGTGGGACATTTTAATCACTCTTGGGGGCCCTCTGGTGGCCATGAGGGCCCTTGCAGCCGCTTAGTTTGCTTATGCTTTGGGCCGGCTCTGGGAATGGGAAGTCATAATTTTATCAGGAAAACAGTCATAATATTATGAGAATGAAGTCGTAATTTTATGAGAATAAAATCGTAATTTTAGGCTATGTATTATTTTAGAGGGGAGACATCAGAAGAGCAGCCTGCCGCCTGCATTAAAATGAGGAACGAAACTGTAAACCTGTTGCTCAACAATCAAAACCGCATTTATCCAACGATTGATGGTAGGATGACTAACTAAAGTTACCTGTTGACTGATGTGTGTTGCACAGCACGACGACGAACAGCAGTTGCCAGAAGGAGGCTCAGGCTGCCATTGACTGTCCTCTCGACGATTTTGTTGGTTGCTGGTAATGTATTTTCCTAAAAAATATATGTTCGAAATTTAACAATTTTATTCCCGTAATGTTACGACTTTTTTCTTAAAATATGACTTTATTCTCATTAAATTACAACTTTAGTAATATTATGGCTTTTCCCCAACTACGACTTTATTCTCGTAATATTACGACCTTATTCTGGAAATCTTTTTCCTCCGAGTGGCGAAGTCTACGGAAACGGCAGGTCTCCACCGAAGTTCCCCGAGGTGAAGCAGGCGTGGGAGGAGGTGGCGGTGAGCGTATCCTCGTTTGCTGGCATTACCATAACAGCCGTACAATACTGAAAGCGGTACAATGATGCCAGGAGACAGGGAAAACAAAAGCTCACGGCTCACCAAAAGCAACAGCTGGACACAGGAAGAGGACCACCTACGGCCACTGATGATCTGACGTCAGCGGAGGACATAGCTGTCCCTACCCTCAGTACTGAAAGCACTGAGGGATTTTGGGGACTAGAGGTGGGCGTCCAAGGTAATGTAATGATGACAGACTAATGTGTACAAATCATGCAGGTTTGTTGTGAATCATTTTATTTTGCATTAACACCTGTTACGAAGCCATACAACAAATGAACCGTATTGTTATGCAGCTCCGCTGCCTGATGATCCTGAGGCCGGACCCAGTAGGCAGGAGCAAGGAGTAGCTGTGGAGGGAGAAGAGACAGAGCTAAAAATGCCCCCGAGGTCGAGAGGAGAGACGAGCCAACGCAGACCACGACGTGAGCACACCATCCGGGAGGACCATATCTGGAGTTCCAGCAGGCCGGGTTCAATATGCTGGAGAGGGAATTGGGTTGAATCAGGCAGAGTGTTAGGCACGTGAACACTTGCCTGATCCACCCGATCCACACTGGCCCCAGCTGCTCCTGGACCCTCCCGTGGTCGGCCCCGTCGTGGTGCCCCCAGCCTGCGTACCCGAGGAGGAAAAAGACTGGTTCAAGACCCTGACAATTTGGTTTCAGTTTGTTTTGGAAATGTTTATTTTCAATTACTTTCAGTTCTCTTAAGTTTTGTTTTGAGAATGTTCAAATAAATGCAGTATTCCCTGGACAAAGTTTCCCCTTCAGTAGAACCCCTGTAATGATGCAGCACAAAAGTCATTTTAAGAGTTTGGGTGGAATAGATCCGTTGATAGACACCCTTTACATCTCATATCTGTTTAAATATTGTGTATTGCAATGATCGGCAAATAATTAACAAATTTCATTCGTCATTACTACTAATTTTGATCAATTTTATGACTATCCTGATATAATGAATAATACTCTCACACTGTAGTCTCATGTTTATTTTGAATCTTTTTCATGTTTGTGCTTAGCTCCGCGTTCGTGTGTGTAACAAACAGGGTGTACATGCGCCATGCACCCGCCTATATAGGCGCAGATTACTATCTCAGTTGCAGTCTGAAAATAACAATGAAACAACTGCGACATTTCTTCAAACCAGGGTTTTTGTTGGTCTAAGGGCAGAAGCTTTCAGTTGCATTTATCAACGCACCAGCACCATGCCTCATTTTAAGACCAACCGCCCAGATAGACGCAAGTTCATTTGCTATGTAAACAACGTGGGCGCTGGACAGAAAAATGACAACTGCATCTGTCTGAAACTAGCAAAGACATTTGCGTTTTGGTTTCTGCCGTGTTGCGCCGGGTGTAAGAGCGCTCAGACTTTTTTAGTGATCTGTTACACCGTGGTCCTCTCTCTCCCCCTCTGCCGGTCATTCTATGTTAGGATTGTTTATGTACTTCCTGGTTTCCCTTAGTTAACCCTGGAAATCAAATCATTAGTTGCATCTGTTTTTTGTTAATCTAGTCCTGTTCTGTTTTGTATACTCCCAGTTTTCCTTTGTTTGGAGTGTGGAATTGTATTGTCAATGTTTTGCCAATGTCTGTGTTATCTTTACCAGACGTCTGTGATTATTGCCAAGTTTCTAAGCTCCATGAAGTCTTTTGTTCATCCTGTTTCATTCTAATAAATTCTGGGCTAACCTGCACATGCATCCAGAATCTCCTTCAGTTTCTGACACAGTCACTGATTTTGAAGTAGCAGGTCTGCAACCCTCAACCCTCAGTTCCTGTGCGTGACATGGTTTTACCAGTGTCAAGCAAAATCCAAGCCCCAGACTTCATAGCAGCACAAACTGAGCAAAGTCAAGCTTGGAGTTTTCAGCCCTGTAACAGCAGTACATTGGTCATGGCTGTCAAGTAGACAGAAAAAATGACATTCTCAATTTATGTTATACAGATTTATTTTGCTTAAAGATGCTAAAAGTTTTTTTTTTTTAAAAATTGACATTTTCAAATGAAACTGGGCATTTTTTTGAATGAATGGAAAAATCTGTCTTATATACTATAAATCATGAGTATGCAGAAGACATACTCATGAAAAAAAATCATTGTAAAATCATAACTTCTCTTTGAACATATGGCTGTGAAACACTCGTCAAGCTGATAAAAGCATTCACAGCACCTCAATACTATAGAACACACCAAATATTTTGTCAAAGAATAAAGATCAAGACATTAAGAGATAATATGAAGATACTTGGAAATTAAATGGACACAGTTCTTTTCATATTGCTTCAATGACGGCTGATCTCAATCAACAGTGACATTTTAATCCTTCCTAAAGTACTGAAATACTGTGATAATGATCAACTTTGTTTAGGCCAAAACAAGTGGAGCAATGGGAGGATCTATCCCACTGATTTAATCATCATGCGTGTGGCACGGGCGGAGTATGGCTCAGGGGCTCTCCAGGTTAGCCAGTGGAGACCAGACATCCAACCACGGTTATCATTAGCTGGATGCCAGTCTCCATGAAGGTTTGCTGAACCACAGCGACTGAACCACCAGCCTCCACCCTGTTCCTGGCTGCAGGAGCTCACCCCAATGTCACCAAAAATGCATGGAGAACAGCCGTCATTGTCCCGGTCAAACGTGCTGAAGCCAAAACCATTTTGATCGATCCCACGGTAGGCTCCACGGATTGCATCGCCTTGACAACAAGAGGAAAGGGAAAACACTTCAGTACCAATTTAAAAAGACACAGAATCTTCTTAAAAGTGATATTTCCAGTTTATCTGCTCAATGTACAGTTTAAGCTGAGTCACACTGTCTAAGTATCATTCATTAACTACCTAAGATCAGACAGAAAACATTAGCTGGAACATCTGACTCACAATAACAAGACAACATTAGTCAGAATCGTACTCTGGTCAGAAAAATAAATATTTTTCCTATCATATGTAATAAAAGTTAAGATACAATTACCTGCAGTGCCTGTGTAAGCCCCAACACTAAGCTTATAGGCTGTTTTCTCGTTGCCAATCTTAAAATTACTGTACTCAGCAAACACAGAGCCACCTTCAAAGTCCCAAAGGTCAATCCTTAGAGTTGACTTTCGCTCTTTGCCTCTGGTAAGGGCCCACACTTTAGCCAAGCCCAACCAGTGGTCCTCTGAAAGCAAAAACTTAATTCTATTAACATTATGTGCATAAACTGGGGTAAACAAAATTACACAGCAGAGGAGCTCCATTGCTTCTTAGTATTGTGGTGTACTGCTTGTTTTTTCCTGTCTAGTCATGCATATAAAACCCAATGTGGCCCTAATGTCCTGCTATCAAAAACTTCCCATATGATTACTACACATCTTCTTGTTTTCTTTCAGTTACATTTACTGTTTCACATGCACTATAATGTACTTTTCTATCTCAAAATTCACATCAACACTAAAATAACAGCATCTTGACAGATCTGGGGAACACTGTAGGATCCTCCTACGTGTGAACCTGCAGTGTCTTTCGAAAAGCGGACGATGACTTAACAAGTTGTGGGGGCAATGTTGTAGGTTTACACCATCCCTGGCCACCTTTGTGCAGCCAATGGGAAACAAAAATATGGGGGAACTGGACACAACTAAAATGGGCTGAAAAGGGGATGAAAGCCGCAAATCTGAACTGTGGTCTTAACTAGCCACATCTTAATGCTGAGATTCACTTCAGGTCAAGTTTTAATTGTTGTGCAGTGTACACCCACCTACACCTCACGTCCTTGACAGAGTAACAAAAAAAGTTCCTTAAAGATATCCAATAGCAGGTTCCATGGCATTAAAGGGTAGACTGCATTGCAAAAAAGATAGGTGCCGGCTTCACAAGACTGTAACATCTAAGTATTACTGCCACATAATAACCAACACTGCATTATGAACAGTTACTAAAATTCATTAGAAATTGTTCTTAGTCATCCTCCACATCAGGTCAAACATTCTTTATCACGCAGCTGAATGCAGCCTCTGCTTTACTGCGGAACACTGGCCCCTGTTTTCCACCAATGTGGGATTTGTTCTGACAATGATTTGGTGGGCCAAATACTCTCTCCCTCAAATTCTTACATATGTGACAATTATACAATTACAGACCACCAAATCTGCAGCTTTAACAGGTTCACAATATAAATATCTGCTCGCTAATTCACTGAGTCTTCCTTTGACCTGTTCAATTAAGTAACAGTCAGCAAGCAATAGTCCTTGCATATGTTTAATGTGTGATATTTTATATTTACTTCTACTGTATAAAATAAATGTATAAAAATAAATTTAACTTTAAATTCAAACTCAAAATTAAACTTTATTTTGACATTGAATGAATGACTCTTTTCTTGTCGCTCTGTCACAACTCTTCTCCACTACAACATGTGTTTAGTTCTCTTCAAACAATAAGTGGTTATCGTGACTTACTTTGAAGACTTCCAAAGCCACGCTTGTACTCTGCCCAGTTCCTTTTGAAGGTTACCTTTGGGCCTGTGCGCCTTTGGAAAACTGTCCAGCCACCATCACGCAGCATCTCACAGTACACCTGACAAAAATGTGCAATATCATCACCTAGCCACAACAGCCACCCATGCAACACAGCAAAAACTGTGAGGTCAAGATACAGCAGCCAGTACAATTTCCAGATTTATCCTGTTACATGCCATGGTTGTTTCTGAAGTAGAGAATTATAACACTACATACATTATTATTCATCATAAAATAAAATGCTTTAATTGTAATTTTCAGTGTCATGTGACATTGGGATTGTTTAGATAGAGTATATGTCTAGGATTTAATTTTAAAACAAACATGCCCTACCTTGAGAGGTTTTTTTATTCCGGCAGGTTGGATGGCATATACACCACTGACTGCATTTGGGGACTGTTTTTTTATCTGTGTGCAGTCTGTTCCTGTGCGAAACAAAGAGAGAGAGCGACAAAACGGTGGAGACACACACAAACTGGACATGAGTAGATTAATGATGATAGTTCATCTATACTAGTGACGACTTAGAGTTAGCTCAATCTAGCTGAACATAATTTGAGAAAAAAGCAAAAGAACAGGATCAATGTTAATGTTTCACCTTGTGCGACTAAATGTCCTTGTTGAGCCTAAAAATAAGACATAACAATAATAATAGTTGTAGTTGTAGTATTGGATCTTCAGAAATGTGTACACTGTATTCTTTGAAGTGTTTTGCTGGAAAACAAATCATGGCATTTAGTTTCACAGTATACTTTTCAGGTACATTAAATAGTTTCTTTACGATGTGTTTTCTGGATCAGTGTTTCTCAACTCTACTCCTAAGAATTCACTGGATAGTGTTTTTACTTAATGACAGACATCTCAGCCTCACAGAATATCACCGAATTCAGCTAATTATCAGAAACTACGACTCAGGGGGTTTTCTGTGAGATCAGAATCAAAGTTGTTTGTATGAGTTCTATAGAAGTAAGTAATATTATTATAAGCCTTACCTTGGTCTGGACTGACAGGACACAAAATGATAAGAAAACAAGTCCACTACAGCCAATCTCTTTCCTCATCCTGTCCATGGAAACCTAACCTAAGTCACGGAAAAGGAGTGGAAAATATAACCTGCTTGATTAGACCCCTATTTTTGTCTTATATTAAGACAGTGGATAACAAGAATCATAGATGCTGATTGTCTAAAAACTGTACTCATTATCTAAAAAAGATTCCCTGTTTCTCTTAGTTGTTATGTGGCTGTACAACATAAATTTCCCCTTTGATACATCAACCCTTGACAGATGGTTGGAGAATAACCCTATTACAGAAAAATGGCATTTTTCCAACAAGTTTTCTTTCCCCCTTTAAACACCGCAGTTATGTTATGTCGCAGAATGAAGTTTTTTGTGGGATAAGAAGGAAAAAAAAAATCTATTTCTTCATTCTGTAGTTTTCTATATTTCTTATTCTATAATTATATTACAATTTTCTAGTTCTATTACATTACACTACAATTTTAAACTTCATTTGATCAAAATATATTTGATAAATATTTCCTGCCTGTTTGGACATAGTCTAAGGTCCAGTGTGTCAGATCATAATTACACCAAGTCTTCAAATGCACATTGAATTTTGTAGTCTGGTCACATGTCTAGCCTCGTCCTCTTCTAGCAGGGGCAGCCCTGGAAGTTTTCTATGTAAAGTACTTCACACATGCCACACTGTAAACATAGCAAGGTGCATTTTACTCACAAATCTTTGCAACATTTGCAACATTGTGAATGAACTGCACAACACACACACGCGTGCAAAAGAGTTGAGCTAGAGCTGTGATTACCATAGAGTTGCATGTGAACTTCATTAGGACACTGACATGATTCCACAAAACATGACAAAAGTTACATCAATTTAGCACAGTGTGGTGGGGTATAGCATACCACTGTTATGAATTAATTTATTAAGAGACTTCATTTAACTAAGATCAGATGTTTATGTGCTTAACAATGCACTGTTTCTCTAATATACCATGGCTTACACAAAAGCAGTGAAACCTATTTTACACAGGTAGGTATACATATAATTAAAAACTACAAACATTTATTTATACTTCTGCATATTGCTAAATCTGGAAGAGGTCGTAACAGCAGTGACACTGTGAGATGGTCATCCTAAATTTATGACACTGTCAGAATTTTGTCCTGGGCTATCTTTCGTCGCAAGATCGTGCCAACGACCATCTTAGGACCTCTCTCACAGTGCGACGTAGGATCACCGTTTTGTCATCTTTCGTCTGGGACAGTCTGGAATCGCACAGTGTATAACCGCCTTTAGGCTATTCGATTCGTGCATATTTATGTGGACGTCGCCGCTTCAGTCAAAATGTAAATGTTGAAAAAGAAATGTGTTTTGGACAGAGATGCTAGGGTAGACGCGTCAGACTTCCTGTGGCCAGGCGAATCGGACCATTTATACTTCTGCGTCGAATCTACGCCGTAGGTACGCTGTAGATTCGACGCAGAATTATGAAGTGGGCTGTAGACTGAGGCGTACCGCCCAAGCAATGATGCAAAGCAGCATTGTAACTGGGTCGGTATCGCAAGGTCGTTGATATTTTTTTTAGAGATTTTACATGCAGACAGGATGATGCGGTCATAACGAATTGATACACACCTACGTGACACGCCGTGTCCGGTCAGAGCAGTTTATTTGGCGAAAAAAAAGCTGACAGTACTCAGTGAAATAGTTGAAGGTACACGGACTTTACCAACACAGTGTTACTACTTGAAAGAGAACCACAATAAATCGAAGTTCGCCTAGAAGCTACTCCAGGCGGCACTACCCGTTGCACTGAAAAGTTAAAAGTTTAAGACGGAAGTCTAATACGGTACAGCAATGACACTCGTACAAACATGACTATATTATCCTGCAAAACTACTCTAACTGATATATGAACCTTGTAAACGACGGGAAATGCCACATACGCGCTATCTTTCTCTAATTAACTAAAGACAACTACCTCCAGCTGACCGGACACGCTCAAGAAAGGCACAAGGCAAGCTGGACTTTAGCCTAAATCATTAAGTCCGTAACGATGTGTCAAATTATGTGGATAAATTTCCTACAGCGTCACTGCATGTGTCGTTAGGTACGTGATCTGAGGTGGAAAGAATCACACGTCTCTTCCTTGTTTACTCTTTTACCTGGAAGAAAAAACACGTACCGCCAGCATTGTTTTACTCTACAGCATTACATTCCAAACGCAGAAAATACTCACGATAGCAGTTCCGAATGGCTCCACCTCGGGGTATAGTAGACAGTGTTCTTTTCCCGTAAAAAGTGCCTCTCTCAGGCACTGACTCGGTTCTGTTCAGTTAGAAGTTCCAAGGTAAACATCTAAAGATGACTTGACTTAAATCAAGGAATTGGCAAATTGCAGACAGCCGGGAGAAAACAAAGTTCCTCGCAGCTCCAAAGGGCAACGGTGTATACGAACGATAACCAAGTCACCTAAAATCATTCCATATCACAGTTTCAGGCACAGTCTGCCTTCTTTCATATATATTATATAATTCACCCTTTTTTCTGTGACACGATGGTGTCATCAAAACTGAGATGTAAGTTTTTACATCTTTAGTATAGATATAAGTGGGAAGTTAGAGTTTAGTGATACTACAAAATAGTCTGTTAAATGCTTAATTTCTTTTCATTGAAGGATGAATGAGGGCAAGGGAAGTACACTGATATGAGGACAAAATTTTCGGGATCTTGAGAGAGAGGGAGAACTACTACTTTGTTTTATTTTGTTGGTTAGTGAGTTTGAAACATCTTTCGGAATAGGTACCTTGCCATAACGAATAGGCCTACCTTTAGAAACGAAGGCATTGTTTAACACAGAGCGGGCGTTTTCTGTACTGTGCTAGTAGAGAACCACTTCAGTACCAGAGTACTATGTGGGTTAACACTGGCTAGATTTGGTACAAGTCACAGAATAAAAGCTTGCGTTCTCTTTTGGTCGTTGCAAATGTGCACTCGAAGAGTATATTTCTGGTCAACCAATGTGTTTCTACGCTTAAGCGACTTCCAAAACGAGCAGAACACAAAATAAGCACGTAACCATTAAGGGGCTGTCTGTGGCCCATGTGTTGCCGCTAAGTTCCGTATTAGAACTGTATTGAAGGAAAGTAAGAGAGTGAACTACAGACAGATGCAAGTGGGTCAGTAGCCCCATATATACCTAAGATATC
This sequence comes from Chanos chanos, assembly GCF_902362185.1. Classification (NCBI taxonomy): domain Eukaryota; kingdom Metazoa; phylum Chordata; class Actinopteri; order Gonorynchiformes; family Chanidae; genus Chanos; species Chanos chanos. The sequence continues at coordinate 41,972,871 of NC_044495.1, forward strand.
GTACTGGACCTATCACAATATATCGCCATCTAGAGCGTTTTAATTGTAACTACAGGACAAACTGAATTGTTAAGTAAGCCTGAACTGGACAACATCGAGAAAACTATCGATACAACAGTAACGATCGAGCAACAGTGAGATTACTGTCCCTTTATTACCCGGGATGATACAGTCTGATCATGCAAACCAAGCTCAAGTTGACACTGCTTTAATGTCATTGGAGGCCGAGTAGATAGTCTCGTATCCAAGATAACACAATTATAATTGAATCCCCTACCCTACTAAGGGAGAGAAGTTCTATCGCGAGAAGATGCTTTTCCTTTCTTTGTTTTGCTTTTCTTTGTTTGTTTCTTTCTTTTTAAATTTATTTGTTGAAAAATTTTGACAAAGTAATATTGAGAATGTCTCATCAGGATACAGCGAAGTTTAGCATACAACATTCATACCGAATTCAGTGCCTTTAATTCTGCATGTTATTTTGCAGTTTACCGTGCAAACAGCAAGGGTAAAGCTCTCCCACTCTGTGACCTTTTAAAAATTCCAGTGATTTCTGCACCTTGGCATACACCAGGCCACTGCTGTTTTTAAGGGAATTTATTCATGTGACAGATGGTAACACTGATCATGATTATGTCTGGGGAAAACAACAACCTGTTGATGAATGAGAAGGAAATGTGGGTGTGTAAATATATTACATAAGTAAATCAAACATAACACAGTCACAACTACAACTGCAAAGGAAATGAATGGTTATATCTTTATATATTGTGTGTGTGTGTGTGTGTGTGTGTGTGTGTGTACAAGTGTGTTATGAAGATTGTACACAGTAGATTATGAAATCTAACAGTCAAGGCAGTCCTATCTTCGCACTCAGATAAGTCATTTTTTAACTGGATATCTGAATGTTCATTCATAATCAGCCAAATGCACAAATTATATAACATTCTCTGTGACAGAGATTAAATACCACACACACACTATCCTCTGAGAATCAGGATTACTTGCTGTTTGTAGTATGTAATACCCAGTAAGCACATAATAAACAGTTTGATCTGTTCGACTTTGACACAGAAGCCCAGAGGAAGTCATGCTGCAGCTCTATACAAACAGTCTTTCATAATCAAGATTCTGGACATTTTTCTGACTGACAGGACTGCCCTTAGCTGAACTACCTCCTGACGTCCACTTACCTGAGAGAGGGGGGTGCATAAACAAATAGGCAGATTTAATGGGGGCCAATTCAAGTTTTGGAGGGAAGTTTCTCCGCTTTTCCCTCATTTCTTCTTCTACGCCGATCTTGACTATCACCAGACTCTTATGAAGGCCTATATCTACTGATGGTCAGGCCATCAAACCACCATATCTCTGTGCTTATGTCTACGGCCTCCCTATTGTTTTACGCGCTCAGAGGCTCATTGCCTGTGGACTGTGGTGAGTGTGGCCAGCAGTGAATCATTCCACCAGCGTAACTCACCATAAGTCCTCACCCAAAGAAAGCATAAACCAGACCAGTATGTATGTGGCAGAATAACAGCCATGTCACTTTAGACAGACTTCTAGAATACATTTAGAGCAATGCTCCCGAAAGAGAGTATATAGAGATCTGTATTTTACCAGTCTGGAATGAGAACAGAGAGATGGATAGCTCTCCTCTTCTGTGACCACACATTTGCATTGCAGTTTGTGACAGGGCTGGCTGCACATTTTCATTTATCTCAAAGTATTTGCATTTTTTTTTTTACACTGTCAGGAATAGATAATAAAAAGACATGTAATAACCACTGTCTCTACCATTCTGCTGTTAATAGTTCTGTTTTTCAAAGACTTAATTAAGTTGAATTTTGAAGTCAGTGTTTGGCTATATGCCTTGTATCCTCCCACCCCCCCACCCCTACCACCCCCCGTGCTCAGGTAAGTCTCTGGAGTCATGGAGGTTTTATGAGGATCAGGTGACACAGATTTCACGTGCCCAGGAAGGTGGCTTGCTGGTGTAGGGAGGACAACGTGCATTCAATATCGTCCTTCTCTGTCCTTCACTCTCCTCCTCTTTGTGTCCTGTCTGCCCTCTCTCATTCCTGCACCCCAGCCAACCAGGTCGCTCCAGACCTGGATTCACTGAGTACGGGCTCTCGAGAACTTTTAACACTCTCTGAACCTGTAAGAGAGTGAAAATCAAACAACAGTTAATCCATTCCCAAACACTCAAATGGTGTCACATTTAGATCTACTCCACAGCCCTGCTTCTAGCTGCTGTGGTTTGGTCATATCTCTATTTACACCATAGAAATCAGAGAAAAGGAGTGAAGAAAAAAAGACATGATAAGGAGTGCAGTCTTTGTTTTCTAGTGACAGATGAGCTGTGTTTATGTGATGAGCGTGTGTATTTTTAAGAGAATGCTTAATTATGAAGATCCATTTCTGTTGAAGGTTAGACTCAAAATGCTTTACCCAGTTTCTTGGTACATAGCTCCCTTTCAGCCTACACAATAAAGTATGAGTGTTAAATAAACTCTTAGAGTTAAATTAGATGATATTTATATTGTTTTTATAATATAAAGAACTATTCACGGGTTTAATTGGTAATAACCACATACATGGGATCAAATCAGTATTATCTTTAAATGGGTGCAATAGATCTTTACTATATCATGTCTACTGCCAAATAACATCATAAAAATGGTATGCTTGAAAAATTCATGAAGAATTGTATTCTTGTAAAATCTGACCTCGGAGAAATCTCCACTCTCTGCTGCTTCAATTGCATTCTGGGCAATATAGTTGCGGAGGACTACGGCAGGGTTGGTGCTGTCCATTGTGGTTACTCTCTCTTTCTCCACCAGGTGTGGGTCACTAGATCCCTCACATTCCAGTGCTAGTCGTCTCCTGTAGAGTTGGAATGTCAAAGGTACATCCTTTGTATTGTTAAAACCCCCTGTACTGTTTACAAGCATTTACTCCAACACCATATCATGTCCCCTGATCCTTGAAGAGGAAGCCACTCCGAAATTACACTTTACAGAGCTAACAGTTATTTCCAACTGGAAGAAGTTAAGCTGTAGCCAAAGTTATTTTGAAAATGTAGTACACTATACCAAAACTGCGTTGTGGCGAGTGGTGAAGTCAAGACAAGAGGGAGCATTGCTAGCACATTAGTTACCTGGATATTTCAGTCTATGCCACACAATGACATCACAATATCACTTGATAAAACCAGCAAACATGACAGGATTAAGTATGCCTTATTGTAAATGTGATGGTAAAGACAGGGAAACAGTGGTACAAAAATCAAACTGGCTCTCAAATTTGAATTTCCTTATTCCCCATTTTGATAAAACTTGAACAAACAGTTCCAGAGGTTTTCTATAGCTCAGCATGTAAATTCATGGAAACACAATCTGAGTTCTGTCAAACTACCGTGATGAATGTAGTTAAATTACAAAATGAACAACATGTACTGGAGCTTTCTCAGTGATGTTGCTGATAAAATTAATTCATTATTTAATAAAATGATAGAGCATGAATGCCTTTAGCCCTTCAGTTTAAAATGTTACATTTTATTTAACAGTGTCAAATAAAGACCATATCAAAACAGTTTTTAAACCTGAGTGAAACACATACCTATGAAAAGACAGCACCACTTTTTATCATTTCAAACAGAGAACACAATATCAAGACCTCTATCTCTCAGAGTGTTATCTGTTTTTTCGGGTATTCCTCCTTACCTGTACCGGTTGATCCATCTTAGCCAGTCATCTTTCTGTTTGAGGCTCAGATCCTCTTGGTTGATGTCCAGTAGCTCCTTCAACCTGCCAATCTTCTCGAGTTGCTTAGCAACCTCTGGCCGATTGGCTACCATGTTGAACATGCCTGGATTGGTTTCAGCCATAGAGAGAATCATCTCCAGTTCACTAAGGTAAGAAGAGATCAGGAAAGCAAGGGATATGAAAAATAGTGGAAGAGAAGAAATGAATGGTGAGAGGTAGACGAGGACGTGAGGAGAAAAAAGAATGGAATCAGCCATGCTAAGAGTTTCTCTCTGTGTCCCTTGTGGTCTAGACACTCCAACAGATGGAATCGGAAGCTTAGGTAATGCTGTTGCTCTATGTGATATTATTTGACACCCACCAAGTCTACATATAAACTATTGTTTCTCCACAGCTCACAGTTTAAAAACCAAGTAGTATATATTGCTTAAAAAGCATAATTAGCAAACCTATGCTAGCTTATGCTGTGGACCTACCAGTTTTCTTGCTTTGCTTTTCTTGCAATGCGCTTCAAGAATTGTAGTGAAAATAGAAACAAAAAAAAAAACAGGTGTGTTTTAGTATAATATCATACACAATACAAAGGCTCTGGTAAGTCGTTGTGTGTACACTATAAAATATAGAATGTACGTCCTTTTCCCAGATCATTCACTGTGATTATAGTAGGTCATTTCAACATACTTTATACTAGAAGTCTCCAAAGGAAAAGTGACCATTATTATAATATAAATTAGAGAAATGAAATTCAAAGAAAAACTCCTGCTGTGCCCTTATTACATGTATAAATATTCATTCATTGTTTCTTTTTTCAATATTCAAGGATATGATTTGATCAATATCTATACACACGGACTTGATTCATAACCAATACACTTGCATTTTAACTAAGATAATAAATTACTTTATTGTTGTATCATTGCTCTGTAAAATACAGTAAAATCCAAACTAAGAGCATACCAAGCTATGGAAACATATCCAGAAAAATCATAATCATATCAATTATATTAACACAATAAGCTCGATCAAACCATCCTCACAGAGGTCAACCCACAGAAACGCCTCAAACATTTTCTTATGAGAAGCATCTAGCTATATAAAGCCAGAAATTCTCAACAGAAAAGTCCAAAGTATGTTGATAAAGATGATGACCAGCACAAAATTACAAATTACAATAGGGGCTTGAATGCAAACCCACTTGCTTGAATCAAACATAAACTTGTTCTCTCTGAGTTAACCACAGCGATCAGCTGAAGCTGTGTTTTTCAGGCCTGGGCATTTTCTAAGCCATGATATTTCTCTGTTTAGCCCTAAATCACAGCCAGCCCCCTCACGGGGCTCCACTGTGGGATGATTGGCCACCTTGAGCTCCTCCAGTGAGGCACACTGCTTGAGCAGACGCTCCACAACCAACCCAACAGCGTCTGCCTCCTCAGACTGCTTCCCCATGGGACAAGGCACCCGACTCAGAAGGCGGAATGTGTTTGTGAAGTCGGCTCCTGGAGAAACAGAGAGGATCAAAGGTGGATAATAAGAAAATGTTGGACAAACTGAATTGTTTGAAAACTATTATTAAATTTCAGCTTAAGATAAACTGCTGTTCTCATAAAGTACGGGTATCCTTTCTGACTTCTGAGTTTTGTTTCATCCGTGTTCCTTTCACTTGTTGTTCATGTGTTTATCAAGGGACAACTTTTCACTGTCTCACTGGTCATACTTTATTCCGAATGAATAAATTACAGTCATAACATAACATCATGGTTGCAAATTTTTCTGGATGTCTGATCATTTTAATGCTCCAATTTAATAAAAATTTTATAAGCAAGTGAGAGAATGCTCTGAAATAAAAACCTTAAAATCATTTTATATTAAAAACAAAACAATATTTGACACATGTTAAAGACCTGTCCCAAACATACTCCCTAAGTTTGTATAGTGGTTTTCAGAATAATATGATACATGGCAATACTGAAACATTTGGTTTAACATTAATATGCATGTTCATGTGATCTGTGCTGCCTTTAGTAATGTTTTCTGAGTAATTTATGTTTTTTGTCTGTCTGTACCTGTATTGTGCATGGTCTTCAGCAGGTCTGAGATCAGATCCTGGTCCTCTGGCTCCACCCGCCTCAACAGGCCCAGCTTCCTCCTCATATTAGCCACGTAGAATGACTCATACATGGGTATGAACTCATCCAGGATGGGCCCAGCACAAGCTGCCTGGAGCTCTGAACCAAGGGCATCCGCCAGGCGAGCCAAGTTCCAACGACACACATACGGCTGGGCCTCATATGAATATCTACCTCTTTTATCTGAGGCATTGCAAACAAACTCAGGATCAAACCTTCCAATGGGCCAGGGGAAGAAAGGTGATGGTTAGCAGATATTAGGTAATATTAAAGCATTTAGATGGATAGATAGACAAACAGACAGACAGAGATAAATAACCCACGGTGATAAATAACCAAGAACCAATAAGCGATGCTTCAGTTATCCAGCAGCTGGGTCTAGATGCTCATGTTTGGTATGAAATATCATCTTATGCTAAAGCTCTTGACTGTGCTGTTTTTTTGCACATACATGGTTGTATATTCAGAATTCATGACCAACATACCTTATACCCTTAAAATTTATATTCTGGCTCCGCTCAACAGCCATGTTTGAAGTATCTGAATAATTAACAGTGCAGAAGCGACCAATAAAGCAGAAGGTCTAATGTCCTGTTAAAGAGGTGTGGCATTCATCCACTGCTTTCCACATGTACGTTTTCTCTGAAAACTAAGCTGAGCCGGTGAAAGCAGACACAATGTCAAATTAAAAAAATAGCTTTTTTTCCGAGAAGCACTAAATTAAGTTAGATTTACTTCTGGCAGAGAAGAGAATAGACTTACCTGTCCATGAAGCCAAAAGGGCCATAGTCTAAAGTAAGACCGAGGATGCTCATGTTATCGGTGTTAAGAACGCCATGACAGAAACCCACAGTCTGCCACAGAGCCACCAGTCTCGCTGTCCTCACAGTCACCTGCAAAATAACGTTCTTGAATACACAGCACACAGCATCATAAAAAGAGTTTAAAACAGTGGGCAGAGGAAAAGAGTCTCAGAATGCAAAATATCTGGAGCTCTGAAGTAACGGAATTTTGGAATTTCAAATCTCTAAAGAAACCAACAGATTTACATTACTTTTCAGGGTGACTTACAGATTATGATGCAGTGGTGAGACATATAAACTAATGTCCAAGGTTAAAAATCGTCTGTTTTCCAAAAAATCCGTCAGTTGTTTTTAGATGACTTTTGTTGTGAAGAAAGAATCAGAAATAAATGTCCACTGAGATATATTGTACCCATGAATCAAAGTAAGAAAAAAATCAAATACAGACTTGGAGTTATGGAGCTTTCCTCTTCTGTCCCTAATTGTTTATATGGCTTCATTATAAGGTTCCTGTCTCATCTTGTGCACAGAATTTATTATATGACTACAAGAGTCAAAGCAATATTACTATGTGCAGTCTTTATCAAAATGACTTCACCTAGCCAATTCAAATATCCAACAATATTCAAATATTATACTCATTAATTTGTGGATATTAATTACACAAGAAAAGGGAGCAGCTTGAAGTATTGAGATAGGAACGACTATTCAAATACTACAAACATACAGTCTCACCACAGTCTGACATGTAACATGTAAGACAACACATCATACAACTGTCCTGAATCACAATTTGATTAAATAGTATTAAAATCACTATCATCATTACTGTGTGTTAGCCACATGGTCCAACATTGTTGACTATAGTTGACTATTGCATTATCAGCCCACTATCAGAACTAAAGTTGACTGTCAGCTCATACCTCTCGAAAGAAGGCTACGATCCTCTCCTTACGGTCTGTGTGGCTCCTCTGGATCTCAGGATAGAACGACTCGATGACATAATCAAGCAGCTGGGCTCTGATGTCATGGCGGCCAGCGCTGGGGCCTTGCCTCCCCGTAAAATCATCCACTGGATGAAAGATCTCAAAGGAGCCAAACCTGAGGTAGACAGAAATATAGCTCTTTTGCTAGAACTGGGACAGCACGCTGTAACTCAGTAGTTATATAGTCACTGCTTTGTAATAACAATGTTTCATTACTCTAAGACACAGTTTTGCTGTTCAAGTGCGGCTGTAAATATGAGCTTTCCCAAGGGACTGCGACATCACTATCTGTTTGTGGCATTTCCACACAGCTGCATGGTGAGACAACAAATCTGACATTCAAACTGTGGTACTATTATGTAAGTACTATATAGAGGAGCACCAACATTTCTACAGAACAGAAGGATAAAATTTCTGACGATGCTTTGGAAAACAAGAAAGAGAACTCAACCAAGCAACTGAATGACTCAGTTAAGTGCTACATCGCAATGTAACAAACTCTTGTTTCTGAGGTTTTGAGACTCTTGTTTTTAGGCTGACAGATCTATAGGTCTAAGGGAGTTGATAACATTTTAGAACCTTGTGGAATCAAGGGATAAGTCTTGGGCTTTCTGGAACAGACTATTGGGCCCTGGAGTAGAGAGTAATCAGAAGATGTTCAGTGAGACTTGGTGAGAAAGAAGTGAGATACAAATTGCATAAATTGCTTTCATTAATACAGATTATATCACAACCAAAACAGGAAAAATATTCTTCAATGTAGACATTTAACGCATTTCATTCTACAGCTTATTGTGAGTCATTCTTGGAGTACACCAATCACCAAATCAACAGACCAACTTGGGTCAACATGATTCTGTGATGTTTAAACTGTAGCATGAGTCAATTTTACTGAGCTCATCAACTGAACCAATGAGCTGGAGTCAACTTTTGCAATGTAAGGCTTCCCAATATGTTCCTGTACTTTCTGCACTGAAAATAAATCTAATTCACTTCTTGCAAAAAAAACAAAAAACAAAAAAGAAACATTGAGGTGAATTGTTAAAATGTCATATTGCATGGGCCGGTGTCCAGAGTGAACAACACTAGTGTAAGAGAGAGGTTATACCTGATGAATGTGGGAGCAATGCGCAGGACCACGGAACACCTCTCAGCACGAGGGTGGCCGCTGTAGAAGATGTCTCGCTGGACATAGACGTCAGAGGTGACCAGGGAACCAACTCGTGTAGTGGGAATTCCGAGAGCAAACATGGCTTCACTGCACAAGAACTCCCTAATGCTCGAGCGCAGAACCTTGCGGCCATCTGACTGTCTAAAGAAGAGAATAGCATAACTCCTAAGACCTTCCGTAAAGATCTGGAATGTTCGATAAATGGTACGAACTTGCTACAGACATTTAATTATAACAACACGACCAACAGTAGAAGACTGTGTCTTTAGAAATTTTCAACAAGAACACAAACAAAACAGCTATTTATAGTGTTTCGACGTTCATCGAAAATAAACCTTATATGAGCTGTTCGTTCACATGAGCTCCCTCTGCTTAAGGCCCCCTCTGACTAGGGTGCTTGCAGAGATGCTGCTCAGTAGTGCGCCTACTGTTTCCACTGCAAGATCATTATTAGCGACATTTTATTGGCCGTTACTGAGAATGCTCATTATGGCACGAGAGAACGGAATGCAGATCTTATTTCATTAATCCTTTAATCAGCTCTTGGTATTGTGCGTAAATATGCAATCTAGAAAAGGTCAAACACGAAGAAACTTCACTTTCGGAACTCCTCATCAATAAAAACACGATGCTCATTCATAGCGTAGGCTACTGAATATCTTCATCGTTCTGGAAGTTTGTTAAACACGAGTCTGTATGGAGAATTTAACCACTAGTGTCCGAAATTACAGGATTGAGTCAGACATTTGAAAAATTCCCCTTCCAGTGATAAAAGTTTTATGCACAGTCAGAACAGTGCAGTATGTCTTAAACTGGGAACACAATGTATTCTCATTCGGCACAAACACACTTGATGCAGCCTAATTTTCTGATACAGGTGTGCGGAAGGAATGAATACCCGAGTCGGCAGGAGGTGGCATGGTAATCGGTCCTGTCTAATGAGATAAGCAACGTTTGAAAGATTACCTGGAGTATGGTGTTCGACCGGCACCCTTCAACTGAATCTCCCACCGACCACAGGGGCTTTTGAACTCTTGACTGATCTGTAGGTCATCGGGGTTTTCCACCTCACCCAAATAGCATACCGCACCGTCTCCAAGTTGTCCTGCAAACTGGCCAAACTGGTGTCCACAGTAACAGTGTGCTGCAGGCTCAGAGCCGGGTATTAACTTCGAACCACTTAAATATTCCGCTCCATGTGGGTCACGCAAAACTTCATCTGCACTCAGACCTATCAAAGTAAGAGCGGAATTGGAGAGAGCAACAAACTTAGGGTTAACCAGCGGATACGGCTGAACGCGGGAGAAGCAAGCTCCCCTAACTGTTCTCGACTCGGGTTCTCCCGACGTATCTACAGGTAGTTTCCTTAAGGCAACATTATTGAACCGCATACGCTGCAAGGGCGTGCGCCCAACGACAGAGCCCATGTTGTCCATTCCTAAGGGAAGAATCACTCTCACTCTGTGTAGTGGTACATTTGCAAGCAGTTGGTGTTGCACTTTAAATTCCATTTAATCCGTTTAAGGATTATTCTCTCTCTCTCTCTCTCTCTCTCTCGCTCTCGCTCTCAATGATAAATCCATTATAAGGTGAACATTTTGCCATTAACCACACACAGGTTGCAGCAGACTATTCTCTCATACCTGTGACCCTGATGTTACCTTGTGGTACCTAATTTGTGCCACTTTGAGAGGTGGACTGAGGCGCCTGTTTGTAAGCAATACCCCCGTGCTAAGCAATGTCTTTGCCGCTAAATTGCGTGTGTGTGTGAGGGAGGGAGAGAGAGAGAGAGAGAGAGAGAGAGAGAGAGAGAGAGAGAGAGAGAGAGAGAGAGAGAGAGAGAGAGAGAGAGTGTTTGGGCATGTGTATGAGCCTGTCTGGGCACCTGTCTGTTCACTCACTTTAATAAATTAATTTTGCAGCATGGAATGTAATCAGCCTCTTTCCCTGGTCGAAATGAGATGTTGTTTAGATAGCTATGAATCCACCGTGTGTCAGGTCATTTCGCCCCAGACAGAATCGACCGCTAGCGACGCTTAGGATTTAGTGCCTCGTTTCAGATGGAATAGGATACCTCAATTCTGAAATACAACCGAGAGTGTATTTGATAGTTTTTAAATGTGGACAAGAACTTAGCTGCCTCCGCACTGACCGCAATGAGGGAATTTTATGCGTTTTGGAAAACAAAATGTAATCGCCTTGTTTACTGTGTCTCTGGGACTATTTTTGTCCTCTTGGTACAATGGTTTTAAACGTTGTTATGCATTAAGGACTTTTAAAGATTTAAAAAAAAAAAATTAAAACGAAGACATTGTTGTATCAGTGTCCTCATCTTTCGGACCGGACAAAGTACCCTGCAGTCTTTTTGCATCGTGCAGCATCGAACATTGTTACAGGTGCAGCCTATAACGCTGTGTTACAAATGTGATTGTCGATTAACGATATTTACATTAGTGACATTTAAAACTTACTTGTCAGTTGTTTTAGTGAGTAATCACCCGCTATGAAAATGTGTGGTCCGTAAAGTGTGTGAGAATTTCTGCCTGATTTTACATCATGTTTGTGAATGTGTTTTATTTTTTTAATTATTATTTTGTGCGTTACTTTTGACAGACTAAATTGTAGCGTCAGTTCTGGTGGTTGAGGAGTGATAATTGTTTTCCTTTTGCGCGTACATGTACTCATATTAACACACTATAACACACTATAATTGATGTGAATAACATCAATTTTTAAGGAAACATAGAAAACAATAATAATAATTTAATCAATAATGTCAGTCACTATGCTCTCAACTAGTCACAGACACCTTTTTAATGTTCTCTTTTTAAGTATGTGATTTGAGGATGTTTTCCATTAAAAATTTGTAAGCACACATTCACATCATATTAATTTATTTTATGAACATTAAATTATAATTTATGTCTTCCATACACACACCAACATCTAAGAAACAATGTTGGGAAGCTCATTTACACACAAACCCCAGATAAGAATTTCACAAGAGTTTTGCAGAATAATACAGTCTCACATCGACGAACTTCACAAATCCTGTCAGGAAGTTCAGCCATGAAAAAATCAAATGATAAATTCAGTTCATTTATCTTATCATTTGTGTTTTTCCAAGGCTCCATTATGCAACAGAGGGGATGTGAATGACCAAACCCAGACAATATTGTTCTACACACTCCGTTATCTTACCATCAGTACACTTCATAACACAAACATTTATCTCCAAAAATCACTGAGTTGTCAAAGATTAATATTAAACCATGCAACAGTCAACTTACTAACACCAAGTGTTTGCAAAGTGTTTTCAGAAATCACATCACAGTAACGAGATTTAACGACTGTTCAAATATGTTAAAAAAAATCTCCAATATTCTTCTTAAAATCAACACACGAATAGCCAGTGTTGTATGCTAGCAAAGATTAACCCCAATGCAGTTTTACACAAAAGAACATTGAGAATCTCTGTAGTGTAAATTGTAGATCATTGGCTTTCTGCTGATACAGTGATAAGCAAGTGTGCACTGTTTTCAGTCTTTGTGCATTTCTTCCCTAAACAAAGAGGATGGATGGTATAATGATATTTTAGTGTCTTTGCACTTGTTTCATGCTGTGCAATTATCAGTGAGTTAAAACATGTGAAAGAAGGCAAACTGCACTACTTGGTCAATACTGTCAACAGCTATAATGTACATGGATTTCCAAAATTATTAACAAGCTATTTGATTGGATAAGACAGTGGTCTCTTGGGATACCCCTACAAGCAGTCAGGGGCATTGCTCAGGTTGAAAGGTGTCCCTTACCCAGTCCAGATGGAGTGTAGTCAGTTTATCCTTGCTTAACAAAGTTAAAACCCGGACTGTGACATATTAGTGTCCTCCTTGTCGACGCACACGAGGCGCGAGACGGTTCGCGAGCAGGCATGCTAGGGCGATGCCTGCTACCTGGGTGAAGGCGAGACCTAACACGGTGGCAGCGATGTGGAAGACATTATCGTTGACAAAGCTGAACACTTTCTGGAAGCATCCGTGAGGGTGAATCCCCGCGTCTGCGACCCCCTCAGCGCTTGTCACCAGCAGCGGCCTGTTGCGACAACCCTTTCGCCGTACACAGCAGCTGTCTGGTACCGACACTACCGACTCATTCCCTGGGTGCCCGGCCGCACTAACGGCATCCTGCGACGCCCAGTCAGATGACAGCCAGTCTCGCCAGCCCTCGGCACCACAACACTCCAGTGCCCGCTGAAGGCTGTCCAGGGCATCTGCACGACCCTCATCCTCTCCATAGGCCAACACCGCCCTCTGCAGGCCGCTACGGAAGCCGCCGGCAATGTCTTCGCGGTAGAAGAGCCCTGACAGACCAGCGGCTAGTCCTCCCATCAGTGTGGCCAACTGGAAGAAGCCATAAGCCCGGAGGAGACATGGCAGATTGGCTGCTACACCCAAGCAGCCAAGGAAGCCCCAAGCAGTGACAGCAGCCCCTGTGGCCAGCAGGATAAGTGGGGCATTGGGGTAGTGGTTAGCTGAGAGCAGCATGTAATCTGCCAGCGAAGCCTGTGCCCAAATGCCCAGCGTGAAGATGGCCAGTCCAGCCGCCCAGAAGAGGCAGCTGAAGACCAGCAGGGCCAGGCGCAATAGGGGCATGATGCCCACCGCCCGGCAGCAAGGCGGGGCACCACCCGCCACTGGCACGGGAGGCGCCAGTGAGGCCTCAGAGCACAGCGACAGGGAGAGGCGGTGCTGCTGCTGTTGATGTTCAATGGGCTCCTGGAAGGGCGAGAGCAGATATCCCGGGAGGGCTGAGGGACGGCGGGAGACAGGGGGTGGGGTTGGCAGTCCCAAGCCCCTGGGTGAAGATAGTCTCCGTATAGCCTGCTGCTCCCTCTCCCACGTCTCTCTTCGTCGCGGGCTCGGCCTGGCTGGCAACGAGTCATACGGCAGTGCTTTGCTCATGGCCCCTGCTCTGGCTTTATCTACCCCTCTCTCTCTCTCACTCCTCCTTTCCCTCTGTCACGCTCTCCCTCGCTCACCCTCACTCCTCCCTTCCCCTCCTACTTTCTTTGTTTCCCCTCTCGAGCATTCAATCTGCTATGATCAACTCTCACCCCCCCCACTCTTTTTTTATGGCCGGTCATCAACCCACCTCAACCCCCTCTGTGCGTGGTGTTATCCCGTAAATCGTCTCGGGTTGGCGGAAGCATGGTGGCGTTATCGGCATCTGCAGCCCCCTCTTCTTTTCAAGGTGATTTTTATTGTTTATTTTGGGAAATTCCTTTCACTTGCTTGACCACCAGTATTCTGCGTTGTTACATCAAACGCTGCATCCTCCTGGTTCATTACATCAGTCCCCCTGCAAAACGAAACAGCAACTCCTCAGCGGCAGCTCCACAGGAACACCTCGTACCTACTCCTGCCTCTCACTCCCCCTAACGGTGCAGCGGTCACTTGTCGAGGACTGTGAGAGTGTGACATCTGCCCCATGTGTAACATCAGTGGACTTTTATCTTTTGTAAAGATACAAAATGCTGCCTCATAAGTATTTTTAATATAAACTTGACTACAAGAATATTTCTCAGTTATTCAGGTCTGTGTTGAATAGAGCTGCAGGAAGGTCAGTATGTGAGTCTTGGTAAATTAGAATATACAACATGCCTGAAATTATATAGATCAATACCAGTCAAGGACATGTGGTAGCACACTGCAGTTTATGGCTCTTTAAATGAAAACAGAGGCCACAGTAACAGATATGCTCTGGGATTCATTGTTAATTTACTCTGTGGCTGTTAAATCGCATATGTATAATTAACATTCATTGCAACCAGCACACATGCACTGACACCAACACAGACACATATACATACACATACACACTCACTGATAGAGAGAAAGAAAAAGAGAGAGCACAATGATTATCATTTCACAAAAAGCAGAATGAAATACATACACACACACACACACACACACACACATACATATAATATCAGTGTGTGTATGGGCAATCTAAATGACTACATGGTTCAATGAAACGGATATTTAGAATGCATTTGTATTTGGAGGGCAGAGGTATAATAAACATGATGAAATAGGACACCTGTACTAATTAATGCCACTGAAAGCTCTTCTCATCGTTACTGATTCCACAGTCCATTAGATCTGGTCGTACAGGCATGTCCAGGGAGATCGATCATGTATGTAACACACAGGGCCACAGAGGGAAAATGCTGTGTTTCTCTCTGTCTGCTGTGAACCTCCTCCAGCACAAATTCTGTTTTATAGCACTGGCTGTGAGAACAGCGATAACCCAGGAGAGAAAATAGCGTTAAAAATAGTGTGTGTGCGGAATGATTTGTTCTTCATGTTCCCTCACTCACTCACTCATTTTCTAAGCCGCTTGTCCTAATTAGGGTCGCGGGGGTGATGGAGCATATCCCAGCGCTCATAGGGCGAAAGGCGGGGAAACACCCTGGACAGATCGCCAGTCCATCGCAGGGCAGACACACAGACAAACACACTCACACACTCATACCTACGGGCAATTTATTGTCTCCAATTTGCCTAACCTGCATGTATTTGGACTGTGGGAAGAAACCAGAGCTTCTTCATGTTCCGGCACAGTAATTTATACGTGCAATTACTGCCGTTTTCAACTGTCAAATGTGCAACGAACAGTGCATTTACGTGTGTGATGTTCCATGTAGATGTATATTTCACTTTGGCATAAGATGAAAAGATCATACATTATAGACATAGCCTACAGGAAAATACATTATTACAGAAACAGGTATAGAGTAGCACATGAAGGAAAAGAGGCAGATTCCCATTCCCATTTCCACAAATTATACATTGTACAGAATAATTCCGATTCTTGTAAATTCTTATAAAGAATTTACAAATCTAAAATGGAAAACAAAGGAGGGCCCTTTATGGGGTGCCTTTATGGTTAAAGGTTGCAACAATGTAATTAAATATCACCAAAAAACTCCCTCAACTCATTTTTAAATTGTTTAGTGGCAACACAGCTCACGGAACAAATGCTGGTCAGCCGAGGTTGCGCTCAATAGTTGCTACTTCATTATCATTTTTAAGCAGTGTCGCAGGATTGGCGCATTATGTGCCTTAAGGTCAGTAGATACACAGGAAACCACTCGACATCTCTCACAGGGATGACACATAATTACAGGGCCCAAAAATAGAGCAGTATCTCCTGTTGCAGGTGGTATAAATGGCTCGCTGAACGCTTAGGAAATGCCCCTCGCGCGTCCTAATCGACAGCCATTCTACCTCAAGCCCTTCAGCCACCCCCGCACTCGTTACCGTCTCTTCCGCTAATTAAACACGCTCGTGAATGCTACAGTCGAATTAAGCAAAGGACAGCTCTCAATAAATTCAAACAGCGGAAGGTAAAGTTCATTGACTCTGCATGAGGATGCAAAAATATCATTCGTGGTTAATGTAAATTAAATGAGGATCCATTTGTGTGGTCCCGTCTTTATAAATCGCTGTCTATTTTAAAGTTCATATAAAGAAAAGAGTTTGTCAGCTGAGTTACAGAGTATTGTTAGAAGCACATACATGTGGAAATCCTAACCCTCATTTTCGAGGTATTCATTTTGGGTATTCTCGGAGGGAATTTCTCTGGTATATTTCTGTGTATTCTAGACCAAACCAGAGGGAGTCAGTCCTTCTCAGGAACAATTCCATGGCTTGTGGACCCTGCATATATGCAGCTGAATCAGGTGAGATTTGTTTTGTGCAATAACAGCTTGAAACCTAAACTCAGACATTTAACATTAGGTAAATCACATATTGATGTGAAACAGCTCTGTCTTACAACAGAACTAGAGAAAAGGTTTTTTTTTAATTTATTAATAATTTAATTTTAAAGAACTTTTAGCTGTTTGGGTGAAATTTATTTGCAGAATACACGTATCAAACCACACACCAAAACTGCTAAAAACAATGCTAGTTACCACTTTAATGACATTAAACTCAAACTGCTTATCTTTGAATAATCAGTTATGGTTTTAGTCCTGTAAATTTGTGGTTCTGTGGATTCAGAGAAGCATCCTGTCTACGATGAAAGTTTCTCCTTTAAAAAGTGATTATCAGACAGGTCGCGGTGTCTCCAGCTGAAGCAATGAAAGAGCAGTTTATCGTACTGGTGATGTGAAAACCAGCGTAGGAGACCTTTTTCAGTAGTCCTATAGTCTGTCCCATATACACCTGTCTAGAGTTCCAGAGGAATACACATTGTCTGCACCCTGTGAGAAATGTGCCTGTCTCCTAAATGAAAAGAGCATTAAATGATATTATTTCTACATTACTTAAATATGGTTGAGGGTTGCTCATGATTTTGTTTCTCCCAATTTAAACTGAAAATAAGATTAGGTGATTCAATTGAAATATTTTTTTTATTCTGATGTAAAAGCGGTCTCTGTCGACCTGCGTCAAAACAGTGATTTTCAGTGGAGACCGAATGATGGCAGCATTCGACTCGGGACCCCTGGACTGAGCTAATGGATGACGCCGAAGAAGCCGCTATCGTGCCCGTGTATTTCCGGTTTTAGCATGGATGTTCGTTTCTGTGTTCAGTTCGACAGCAGTCTGTGCACATCTAAATAGTAGTTCTTGTCCAAGTTTTTTTGATATGCATTTTACGTCGATTTATACTAATAAGTTTCTTTAAAAATATACAATTTTGAAGAGCATTTTTCCGGGTCGGGACATGGGTGAGTTGTTTTCGTACGTAAGCTGGATTAGCAAAAAGCTAGCCCTGTGCTATGTGGCGCGTTATTGGTGAAGCTAGATAGCAAAGTAACTTGTTAAAGTTATTATGAGGCGCTCAAGTCTTTATAACTCATGTTGCTATGCTATTACTAATTCCCAGTCTCAACACACCCAGCTCGAATTTAAGCTACGTTGTGTGTGGGCTGTTGGACAAAATGACAAAGAATCAAGTGGATAGAATACTTTGCTGTATTGCTATGACTTTTTTAAGCTAGCGCGGCAAATAACCTGTTTTGGTTTGAAATTGAGTGCCGAAAAGGGTACATAATTGTTCTCTTCGCTCTAAACGACTGTCCCCCCTCATTTATTACAGGAAAAGTAATTCTTGTAATTGGTTTAGAGTAATTTGGCCAGTATTCTCATAAACAGCAGGATGTATGAGCAGTATGACAAAAAAGTTTAGTTTAGAATACACGCATTTTCTGATAGTTTCAAGTCTAGCGCGCAGATAAACACACGGTACACACTGTTTTTTAGCGTTCAAAGTAATACTTACATGCCAGCTCTAATAACGCATGGTTAGGCATTATGTTAATATTAACAGCAGCGTGTACTTAACATGTTCTTTTTTTCTCTATAATATCAGGTTCATATCTCCCGCTCTCCTCCTTGCGCTTAGCGGTGCCACCTTTGCGACTTATGTCCGCATTTATGTGGCAAGTAATTCAGACTCGTAACGTAACGCACTATGGCAAACTGGAGCAGTTTGTGAGGTTGGTGGCAGAGACGGTGCCGGAGCTGATGAGTCAAAATCAAATGAACAAACTGTCTGTCGAATTGCGAAAAAGGGTAAGAGTCGGCAGGATAAAACTAGGCAAGCTTTTTAGAGAAACACAGTCTAAAAAGCAACAAATTCAGTTTTTTCTTATGTCAGTCTGTGTATTCTGCATTCAGTATTCTTTCTTCAGAGAAGAACTATGTAAGCTGGGGTCTCACTGTGGTTTTGTTAGATTAAGATACTGGAAGACAAGTGATTTTTGAAGTTATATCAGTATGAAAAATGATGTTCAACTTGTGTCTCCATTAAGGTGATATTGGAGCTCTGTCATAAAGATGAATCATTTAACCCCATGATTATTCAAGCGCACTTGGACACACTTCACAAACTCATAGTAAGTATTTTATTTCAAAACAGGTTGTCATAGAGAGTCCCCACTCTTCTATACATACAGGTTTTCTCATTTGAAAAGTTCAGATGAACTCATGTAGACCTTTTGTGTTTATCTGATGAACCAATCACAGGGTAAGGATGAAGACAGCGTAATTCATTATAACTTCATAAAACTGGTCCGTAGCATGCTGACAAATCCCACGAAAAGAGAAGACTTCTTTAAGGTCAGCCATATATTATGTATATTTTTCTCTTTTTTGTTTGTTTGTTTGTTTTCCTATGAGTGATAGCCAAACATTTTATTCTGTCCTTTTCTGTGTGATTGTACACTGTACACTTCAGCAAGATTAAGGAAGTTAATGATTGTTTCAGTTTTTTAGAGCTGCCATTGTGAGACTGTCATGTATAATGTTGTGTATTGTTGTATTGTGTTTTTCTCTAGAACACTTTTCCCATAGAGTATGGGTCTGGTTATGATGCTGCACTGCAGGAGCTGTCATGGGAATTCCTCTCAAAAGTAGAGGAGTTGCTATTAGTACCAAACCTCAGAGAGGTGGGTCGCATGGCATGGTGAAAAGGCTGCTTGTATGTTTAGATTTATGTTGCCAGGTGTTACATGTTGGTGAGAATATATCCACTGTTAACCTAAAACCGTAAAATCATTAAGTTTAGTTTATCAGTACAGCACTATTGTTTAGAATTCTAAGTGATGTACTGTTCTTTTGGGGTTTTTTCCCCTCACTGTTGTTTTTTTCACCTCTGGCTTTTTTTTTTCTGTTCAGACTGCCTCACGGCTCTATGACGCTGCCTCTGCTGTGGAGGACATCGTACAGCCTCTGTCAGACCCTGCAGATCTGAAGGATCTGCTCCAACACTGCAAATCCATTCGTCGTACTCAACAGAATGGTACGCCACACTCCGCTATTCCCTCTGACATTGTGTCAAAAACAGTTCACGACCAGTTCTCGAGCAGTTTTGCTTTGTGCAGATACATTAACTCATTTCCCTGATGATTTTTTTTTTTCTTTAATCTCTGCTCCAGTGCCCTCTGTGATTTATTTGTCTGCCCCATCTCTGGAGGGGGAGCTGATTGCCTTTGAGCCTGCCAGCTGTGGACAGTCTGATTCTGAACAAATCACCACCAATATAATGAGTCCAGGGGGCTGCAGTGATGCTGGAGACTGTGAGCCATTCACAGAAAACATAGAGTTTGCTACGATTTGTAGTGCTGGAGAAAGAGAAGACAGCGGGGAAAACAATCCCGCCTGTGAAGAACAGAATCTCCAAATCCACCTGACGGAGGGAGCCACCGAAGAGATAGCGGAAATACAGACTGTATCGGAAGAAACAACGCAGCTTGAAGTACAACAACAGGCTGTGAGCCTGGTCTCCAGTCCAGTTACCACAGCGATTCCTTCCTCTTCATCGTCAGTAACGACGCCAGTTGCCACCATTGTTCAGATTGGTAATCCACCAGTGAGGCAGGTAAGCCTGGAGCAGTGGATCTCTGAAATTGCCGGAACCATCATCTCTCTGCCTGTCCTGCCGCCACCTCCTGACAGCGACACGGGAAAGAGGATTTTCTCTGGTGACATGTGTCTGGGACAGAATGTAGAGATCTCTGATGAAGGGACCACCCATGAAAAGGCTGTTATTCGCAGGAAGACTAAGTCTCCACAAACATCCGATTTTTCTCTGGAGTCTCAAATAGTTGCTGAGTCTGAGACAACGCAGGAGATCCAGGGAAAGCACACGTGTACAGAATGTGGGAAGGAATTTCGATATGGCTGTTTGTTGAAAGATCATTTGCGCACTCACACTGGAGAGAAACCATTCCAGTGCGCGGACTGCGGAAAAAGCTTCCGGTGTCTCAGCTTCCTGACCAATCACCAGAAGACCCATTCAGATGGGAAACCGTTCAAATGTACAGAATGCGACAAGACTTTCCGGAAACGTCCCGACCTAGTCAAGCACTTGCGTGTCCACACAGGGGAGAAACCGTACAAATGCAACATCTGCGGGAAGAGTTTTTCGCAGGGGACGTATTTGAAGATTCATCGGGAATGCCACACTTCTCAGAGTCTTCACCGTTGCCCTCACTGCGATAAAAGCTACCCAACGGCGTTCAAGTTGGCCATCCACGTTCGATACCACTTCATGGAGCGCTCGTACCAGTGCCACCTGTGTGGAAAGAGCTTCATCTACGCCAGTTTACTGAGAAGACACATGGGCTACCACATCAGTGAACGCCAGTTCCTCTGCGCCATCTGTGGAAAGGCCTTTGTCTACTTGTTCGACCTGAAGAAGCATCAGCGAAATCACGAGAAGCCACGACCCCGGGTCTCCTGCACTGTGTGTAATAAGACGTTTGCTGGAAACGAGATGCTGCGCAGTCACATGCGCATTCACACGGGGGAACGGCCATACCACTGCAAGGAGTGCGGGAAGTCCTTCTCCCAGATAGGCAACATGAAGAGACACCAGCGCGTGCACACCGGCGAACGACCTTTCACTTGCGAGGAGTGTGGGAAGACCTACAAGCATTCGTCCCATCTGAAAGACCACATGTTGAGTCACACAGGGGAGAGACCCTGGCAATGTGAACAGTGCGGAAAGAGCTTCAAAACTGCCGAACGACTGAAGAAACATGAAGGGACCCATTTGGGCGAACGAGCGGAACGCAGGAGGAGTTACGATCAGACTCGAAGTCGCAAGAAACTTGAAACCAAAAACTGATTTTCAGTTCGGATAGCTTGGACTTTTTCACCCTCCCATGTCCCAGTTACCTAAGTCCAGTAAGGAAAAATAAGGCACGGTCACTTGAGGCAGGTCAAGTTGCATCCACACAAAAGAGGACTCTCCCTGTGCTTGGTGCTGACAGAGATAGTAATGAAACAAAGTGTTGTGTAGTTGTATTTAATGTGAATCTTTGTTCTCACTTCTCTAATGTGAAATGGCTGTAAACAATATGAAATTCATAGGAGGGTCAAGTGGCCAATCAAAATATTCCTTACCCATAATCCTCAGCTTTACAGTTGTACGATCAGTATATCAGTGGAACATAGATTTTGAGGTGAGAATTGGATTTGGTATATAGGGGCCTGTTTTCTGTAGTATTTTTTTTTGCAGAATAGAGCGTTTCATGACTTTGACATGAATTTGAGAACACATGAAGTTTGGTTTTGAAAACTATAGTAAAATATGACGATAAAAACATCAGTTCATTTTCCCCTCACACTGTAATTACTTGAGTTTTTTTTCAAACCATATACAAAATTGTAACAGTAATTCAGCTGTTGGTAGTTTGCAAGGGAAATTGCACAGATTATTTTGTTTACTGTCAATAATGCTGGTTTCTTGAAAACAATAAATTAGCCTGAGAAATAACTGGTGTGTGTTCTCACTGTTATTTCAAAATATGCATTATATAAATAGTTACAGATATAGTTCTCTGTGTTTTTCAGATAAAATTGTCCCTTTCTGATTCTGGCACTGTATTTAGCAAAAAAAAAAAGTATTATCAGTTTTGCATCTAAACAGTCCATGTTAAGTTCAGAGTTCTCTGGTCAGGAACTTGTTGCAGGCATTTATCTTTTTGCAGGACTGTAACAGCATTGTGATCTCAGAGACAGCCTGTTGTCACTAGATGCTCTGGGAAAACATATTTTTATGTCTCATTAGCAGAAATTTCACCATTAATCCTTTAACAAACACCATTTTTTTATTTACCAGTGCATCATAACAATAAATAAAAATGTAAAGAAAACCTATTCATTTGGTATCATATTTGGAAAGAACAAATATGTACAAACAGTACACAGCCCAGTCATTTACTGCATAAGGAGGAATCAGTTTGTCTTCCATTTCCTTCAGCTTTAGAGCTCATTACCTGGTATTATAGATCACTCCCAAGGCAGTGGTACCCATGGATACTTTAAACAGATTGCTTTTGAGTGGCATTTCTCTGACACCCTGGTTAACTTAAACATCTCATTTTTCCTCATGTACTCATCCTGTGAGCTTGGCAAAATCTAGAAATCTGCTGGAGGTCACACTGTCATTGAGACAAAATCTTAGTCGATAAAATGAAAATAGACCCTTTCGGATGATGCTGCCACCTTAAACGAAAGTGCAGTCAAAACTGGTGTTGACCATATCCAAACACCATTTGACTTTTTTGTTTGTTTTTAAAGCTGTCCTGTTATTACCTCCTGTTTAATGACTTCTTACACAATATAACTTTCATCCTTTCAGCAGCAGCTCAAACAAACAAACAAACAATTACAAGTCTTTGTTTTATGAACACAACTGAGGCGTTCAGAAATCCTGAACTCTGTTTTGAGGAATATCTTTCTAAATTCACATAAAACTGAAACTATCAATGCAATACTTCAAGTAACATTCATGCATACTATTTTCCAGCTGTGCTTTAACGACTGCCAGACACTTCAGGTGCCACACACACGTTGTATCACCAGCTTTGTGGCATTTTCTCCAATCTGCGGTGAAAGAGTGAAAGTTCTCAGTATTAGTGTGAAAGCCTCATTAAACAGTAACCACAGCCTCCCTCTATAAACCTCATTTTGAAAAGCAGTGGAGATAAACGGAAACAGCGGCAAGGACGGCGGAGAGGAGATGTGTGTGAATCAGAGTGAATCTGTTGTCAGATTCCAGCTGTCAGCACTCTTCAGGCCTTCTGGAACTTTTCTCAGCATCACAAAATCTTCAGGAAATCTTACGACTCACTGGTACAAGGTGATCCTATATTCAAATACATAAATAATAAAAATATTTAACTGCAATACTAAGAACTCGTATTTCCATCTATGTTTGTCTGAAATCAGTTGCTAACACATTTTAAGACAAACTGTGTATAACATATGTATTTATACATCTGTAACAGTGAAACATTTCAGTGAAATCCAAATCTAACAATATTTACTGGTATTTAATCACCTGTGGTTTCTCCTTGCACAGTGCTGGTTACAAGCGTACCCACAGCAGGTTCAGTGGTATTTTTCAACTCCTCAGACTCTGTTTTCATTTGACATCCGTTTCCGAATATCTGTGCCAACTGATCGTAGAACTTGCATTCAATGTGCTCACCACCATTTCTGAGTTTCAGAGACGAGAAAAAAAGCCCTGTAAAAGCTATGTTTGTTATGGGATAGCAATTGTACCACCTCAAAGTACACAAAGTGTACAAATCACTCGCATGGAACCCCTGTTTGATTATATCCTTATTTAAATCCTTTATATGTTTAACATTAAAGTACTGCAGACAAATACAAGCACAACAAAGCATTGCCTTTGTTACCAAATAAATTTGAATTTTGGCTGCTTTCTCTCTGAGTGTTGTTGCCTTGCTAACCTGGAGCTTTCTACAGAGTGGCGGAAGCTGGCCTTGAGTCTCTTCACTCTGGACTGACATTGTTCAGCTGTTCGGTTGTAGCCTTGTTCGGCCATAGCCTGGGAGATCTGGGAGAAAATGTGCCTGTTTTTGACACACCCCCTCAGGTTGTTCTGGACCTGTTCGTTCCCCCAGATATCGATGAGGACCTGAGTCTCACTGTCTGCCCAGGGCAGTTTGGGTCCGTCAGATGCATGTCGGCTGGCCAGGGCGGGGGATTCTAATCAGACACATACACAATTACATCAACAATCTCTCTCTGACAGCATGGAGCAGACAAACATGTCACTCTCATTTACTTTTTCCAACAGAGATTAAAAAAAGGAAAAAAAACAGGCCTCTCCGTGTACTTCTGTTCAAACAAATAGCAATAACGAAGAGTATGTTAAAAAGGGAATGTGGCTGTAACATTGCTTGGTTTTGCACGTTGTTAATCAGATGAAATTCTAATTTTATACCTATAACAATATGTTAATTATTTCCCTCTCTGAGTACACTCTCTGGCTCAGAACTTACTTGCTTATCCATGGTGTACGGACGTGTGTATTTTGTAAATCTAGTCTTTTGACTGAAATGATAATTCGGATTCAAAGTGATCAAGGAACACTGAGGAAGGCTTAACATTACCCTCACAGAGACTCTGAAACAGGGAGTGCCTTCATTTCATATCACATTCATTCACATCAAACAATGCTTTTTCAGCTCCTCTTCTCCATCATATGACTTTAAATTTTAAAAAGAGAACTCTCAGCATACTGATAAAAAGTGCACTGTAAAACTAATTTTTCAGAAGTCTACATTACTGTATGACATTTGCTTTGATTTAGCTTCAGTGAAGGTCTTGTGTTGAGTTTACCTTAATGTTTGAATGCACAAATCTCGAGCCAACAGTAACAGAACAATCATCTATATAGTATAACACTGTCTTTCAAAAAGCAAGAAATTGAAAGGGCCTGTCACGGACATACTGGCTACAGCATGACTGAATTACCTGGTTCAGAATCAGTGATGGATTCTAGCTCACTAGGCATGCTGGGGTCGTCCGGTGGTGTGTCGGTGGAGATCTCCTTTAAAATGACCTGCTCCAACTGCTCATAGAACTTACAATCCTCTCTGAGACAGGTTTCACACAAAAATAGCACCATTACTATACACCACAGAATAACCTGGAATTGCAAATGAAAATAATGTGAAGACACCGAGGTATTGGAGGATACTGATCACAGGTTTGCATTCAGGATTTTAAAATGTCTGGCTTCCAGCTTCCAAAACTCCCTAAAAATATGCTTGTGTCACTCTTTGGACCATGGGCTTATACATCATATGGTTTATATTTAACCAGTACGTTCACATGGTTAATAATTATCCTAAATTTCATTTGGAAAACAAATCCCAGCTTCACATATGAGATGAAAACACCTTCATTTTTCAAATTTCCACTGAGGAGACTGAGAAAGAGTTTGGACTACAAGCCCAGATCACTTTAAGAGGGACGCTGTCAGACAGCCGGTCCTTAACAGCACACATTTACTAGGAAATGACACTGACTCTTAAAACCAATAAACACTGGGGCAGTACCTCTCCCGGTAAAAGCGGGCCTTGAGCCGCTTGATCCTGGTCTGGCACTGTTCTGCCGTGCGGATGAAGCCCTGTGCCGTCATGCGTTTGGAGATGTGTTTGAATATGCGTTTGTTTTTCAGGCAGCCCTTCAGATGGTGCTGCACACGGTCCTCTCCCCATATGTCCAACAGGGCCTGGGTCTCCCGGTCGGACCACGGCATTTTACGGCTAGACTCTGCCACCGCCCTCAGGGCCGCGCGCTGGGAATCTGAAACAGAAATGATGACAAGACAGAACATGAAACACAACGATCACACTGCCACATACTTCAACATCTGTTTGAGTTTGCTTTTGTTTTGTTTTGTTTTTTATCTTCAAACTACTTGCTTTACCTTTTACTGGGAAAGGTAAAGTGTGGTTATTTAACAAAGCCATCTGCTAACAGACACTTCAAATTTCCATGGCTTTTGTGACTGGGCAGCTTAGTTACTGGTGACTGTGGACATAAGATCAAAACTGAGGTGAAAGTGTTAAATCAGCTTACTTTTACGTTTGCCCAGTCCACTGCAATCTCATGATGGGAGCCCACAGGATATTCTTTCTTTAACAATGCTACACAATAGCACTCTTGACACTCCAGCTAAACACGAGTTTGTTTACTAGTTGTCAGGTTTCAGGTTTGATCAGTGGAACTGGGCTTGGATAGTAATTTAAAACAGGGTTCTAAAGATTTAAACAACCTGCACTCCTTGAGTTTTCATCATTATTTCTCCATTTTATACTTATATCATCAATTTAAAACGTTCAGGTACTTGTGTCAAAACTTAACAGTTTCTGTTGCTTAGCAACAGATGTTATATAACTGTGGAGCAGCATTTGCATTGGCAGTAGTTGCAGTGCAAACTGACAAGACGTACGTGTTTCCTGGTCAGAGGAGGCCTCCATGCATATGTCGCCCCCGGAATCAACGAGGTCTATGTCCCGGGAGGAGCAGTCATTTCCAAGCACTGGTTCCAGGAATCTATAGTATCTGAAGAGTATGGGCTTCCCTCCTTGCCTATCCAAACAGAAAGGGAAAAAAAATTATAGAGTTATATTCACTAACAGTGGTACACAGTCCTGGCCATTCAGTTTGGAGTGGTGTGCCTTAGTCAAACACATTACCTAAACAGAAACCAAACCAGGTCTGGATTCAATCTGCACTGGGGTTTTGTACTGACCATAGACTATAGTCCCCAACACCAAGGTTAAATCTTTCACACTTACATCCTGCTGTTTCGACATCGCCGATACGTCTTCCTCAGTTTGGTGACTCTCTTGTGACATTGCTCGGCTGACCTGGGGTATCCCATGGCCGTCATCTTGTCAGATATTTCTGCGAATATGTGTCCGTTCCTGATGCACCCCCTCAGGCTCTCCTGGATCTCCTTGTTTCCCCAAATTTCAATCAGGGCAAGAGTCTCAGGCTCAGACCATGGGCTGAACTTGACCCCGTCGGTTCCTGTACCAGAACAAATAGAGCATTATGCCTCTTGTGAAAGCATTAACACCTTTCAAACCAAAGCTGTCTCGATGCTAGAATAGAATAACTATGCAAACTGTTGGTAAATTGTCACTGGGTTATCATTTTCACTGTAATTCTACCAGTCTAGTTCTTTTTTCAGATGTTTTTCAAGATGCAGAGAACAATTATGCATTTCTACGGACACAGCAGCTCTTCACAACTATCCGTGATCTGAATGTTGGACACACGTTGGAAACTCTAATCCAGCTACCTGGGTTAATGAAAACAGAGTTTCCACCTACGTAAGTGTGGAATTGAGCCATTGCTCATGCTGTAACACAGGCTGTTATAGATAACGTATTTCACACAGAACATGAAGCTCATGGCTGGCTTGTACCTTCTTGGTCATCCTTCTCATCAAAGATATCAATGGACAGGGCCTCGTAACCCAACACTTGCTCAAGCTGGTCGTAGAACTTGTATCCCACTTTATCTCTTCCACATCTGGGAAAAAACAGTTATTTATATATAAAAAAGTTATTTATATTCAGTGTTTGACATTTAATATTTCATGGAAGTTTTCATATGCTTGAGACAGTATTTGATGTTTGTGGATTTTGCTCAGCACCACAACCTCTGGATAAAAATAGTGAAGAGAGAAAGCCAAAATATGCTGGTGGTATTCCAAAGAACACATGACTACTCAACATCTGGACAATATAGGCTTTATCAAATACCAAATCTACTGACTCCTTCACAGACAGGGTTTTAAGAGTAGTCTGTCTACCAGTCCCATAGAAGGCCCTACTACCAAACGTCTTGCATCTTCCTAAAATAAAAACAACTAACAACTAATCTCCTATAGAAGAGAACATATTTATTTCCTATAGAAGAGAACATATGTAGTGTTTCTGTTCTCAGACAGACTTACACAACATGAAATAACACACACACAAAACTAATACAAAGAGACAATCCAGATCCCACTTACTTTTTCCTCTCATAACATTGGCGGAAGTTCTTACGAAGAGTTTTCACCTTCCATCGGCACTGCTCTGGAGATTTCAAGAACCCTAGTTCATGCATCTTCTCCGAAATGTCGGCGAACACGTGGCCGTTGTGGACCACCCCTTTCAGAGCTTTCTGGATCTCATCCTCAGCCCAGATGTCAATGAGGGCCAGCGTCTCTGGGTCCGACCATGAACCTGAGGAGGTTTTTTCTGGAGCTGTGCTGCTAGCTGCCTCAAGAACATCTGCAAAGGGAACAAGAGTTTTGTGGAAGACAGCATGACTAAATTTACTCTCTGTTTTTGCGTGTTTGGGAGCTTGGATTAAATACAAAGTAGTCTTGCTAATTCTACATCATTCTAATCTAATTTATATAGCAAATGTGATTACATATGTTTTTGCCGTACATCCATGTATGTGAATATACAATGAGCGACACATTTCTATGTACACCTCTGTAGTAGCAAGCTGAACCCCTGTTCTTCCCCCAGAAGCATAGTCACGGCATTGATGAGGATACCAAAAAACAGTGGGACACACTGTTGAAATGAAGGATGTTGCATCAGCAGTAATGTGTTGATATTCTGTGGCATTCAAACCTAGACTAGTACACATATACTGTATATATATATGTAAACCTTGCAGGTGTGGTTGACACTACAGAGAGGAAATTTTCATAGAATGGAATAAAGAGTAGGTGTAATCACAGCACCTTTGTCTGAGTTTGAGTGACAGCTGGACTCAGTCTCTACAACCACTCTCTTTTTGGTGGGAGGGTTCTTCTTGAGGATCTCCTCCATCAGGCCATAGAACTTAAACTCCACATGTTCAGCCTCAGGGAGACTACGGACAGCAAAGAGAAAAAAAGTGGCATTCATAGAACACACATACAGATGCAGTCTTAAACTGTATTAGAATCATTTTTACAGAGGGATACAGACACATTATGGAGACATTATTTCATTTTCCCATTTGCTAGGAATATTCCCATTTGCTGGCTATGAGACACAGATGTGTGACACAGGTTCTGGGAGCAGGCCTTGTGTTACCTCAGGCTATCACGGCACTGCCGGTAGCTGAGTTTGAGCCGTTTGATCCTGGTGTGACATTGTTCCGACGTGCGGGAGTAGCCATGAGCGGCAAGCTGCTCTGAGATTTCCGAGTAGATGTGTCCATTGTGTGGGCAGCGCCTCAGGTTCTCCTGGACTCTCTCATCTCCCCACAGCTGCAGGAGGACGAGGGTCTCTCCGTCTGACCACGGCACCTTCTTCCTCTCATCCGTCATATTGAGCGCTGCCTCTGCGGAGGAGAAACATGAGAAAACCCTTACTCTCATCTTTCTCCAGGTGAGTGACAACCACACCACAAAAACAAAGGCAGGCTGTCTGAATCCGTCCATTAGTCTTCCTGATGGCCTTTTTAAACATCTCAAACCTAAGAACGTAAGATTAGCACAGCTATTTTCATGTAAAATTCAATTCATACTATGCAAAAATTATCATACCAATTTCCTGGTAAGAGTACACAGGGAATTCACTCTCTGCTGACTCCTCATTTTTAATCTCCACATCCCTACTGGAGGAATCTTCTGGAAAAGTCCCATGGACATGCAAGTCGTTCTCCAGAATCTTCTCCATCTGGTCATAAAACTTAAACTCAACTTGCTCCTGTCCCTCAACGCTGCATTTTTGGGGGAAAGCAAATTCAGATGGGTGATATTAACACGATACATAAACATATGTACATATATTTAATACAAAATACTTTTGATATTTGAGCCAGCTGTTAAAAGGAGTTGGAACAGATCCATAATACGCTGAAGAGACGACAAAATTTCATGCATGACATATTAACGGCGAGCGACTCACTTATTGTTCTCGTAACAGTGTCTGAAGCTCAACTTTAGTCTCTTGAGTCGTGTCTGACACTGCTCTGCTGTTCGGATGTAACCATACGTGGCCATTTTCTTGGAGATTAAGGCAAAAATGTGGCCGTTCTGGTGAACCCCTCTCAGCTCTCTCTGAGTTTTGTCCTCACCCCAGATACTGATCAGGGTTCGCGTCTCCAGGTCTGTCCATGGAACATTCTTGGTGCCTTGGACATACAAGACAAAACAAAAGTAACTGATTAAAAAAAGTAGTTGAGCTGGTTATGGTTATATAAATCTGGTACAATGGTGTGCCTGAAAAAAATGTTTGGCTCTCCGGGACTGGGAATTAACCCACTTTCCTCAAAATTTCCTTCAAGTGAAACACCCTGTCGTAACAATGCAAAAACATCTTGGAAAGGTTCAACCCTTTGTACTGACACTACGAAGGAATACTGTATTTTATTTGGATGTAGATTTGGCAAGTATTTCAAAATAAATAAAAAATAGAGTATTTGCAAGTGCAGTTAAGTGCTAAGAAAAGTACCCTCCAGTCCCGAGTGGCCAAGAAGTTCCCATTTCTCACTGTCTGTGTCTTCCCGCTCTCCTGCCGACTGTTCGCTGACAGAGATTTCCGGAATGCTGTGTGCGAGTTCAGGGACAGAAGACGAGCTGCCTTTCCCCAGTATTCTCTCCAGCTGGTCATAAAACTTACACTCTAATCGCTCTCCTCCACTGATGCTTTTATTTTGATCCAATAGGAGAAAGAGGAAAAAAAAATATGGATCACCCATATGAATTACAATAGTAGGAATGTCTGCTGGTATCTGAAGTGGAACACAGATTAATATTTGTTTTGGATTTTTTTATGATATAATAATATATGCCACTGACTTGTTCTCATAGCACTGGCGAAAGCTCATCTTCAAACGTTTGATCCTGGTATGACACTGTTCCGCTGTTCTCAGGAAACCTCGCTCATGCATCTTCTTGGAAATGAGATTAAAGATGTGACGATTTCGTAGACAGTCTTTCAGGCTCCGCTGGACACAGTCTTTACCCCATATGTCTATGAGGTTCAGAGTCTCTTCCTCAGACCAGGGGATTTTAGACGCATCGCTCGTCGTGTGGTAAACTGGCTCCTGGATGTCTAAGCAAACCAGAAAAGTTCTGTGAATGGGCAAATGTTGTCGTCTGATTTTGTGACCAATGAAGCTTATTTTTCTACCATCAAACTACAAACTAAACATAATTTAAAGTCTTTTTTTTCCTAATGTCTCTGACAAAATATCTTGTCAAATTGGACTTGATAGACGGTGAGTCAGTTCACCTGTGTATCCCCCCCATGGATATATGAAAGGAACCTCTCTGCTCTGCTCTCTAGGGCTGCTATAGGTATAGGAAAAAATACAAATAGACAAATCTTTTAACACAAATATATGAAATATATTAAACAGACAAAATACATAAGGCTCCTAATGCAGAGTGTCTGCTATAATAAATAGGTCATAGATAAACAAAATAAACATAACAATAAACAGAAATAAAAATGTCCACCTCTCTGCAGATTGCCACCCCCGTCTCTGTCATGTCACCAATGGGATCCTAAATGTCAACCGCTTTTCAGTGACCCAAACGATATTTAATCATACTATTTAATATTTATCAGGTTCAAGACCAATTTTACACAATCCTGTATGATTCAAATGAAAACAACAAAATGTCACATAATGTTTGTAATTTCACACATAAGATAACCTGTCTTAATGGGAAATTAGGAATTTACTGGCATCCTTCAGAGTAACTAAAACACACACACGGATACATGTTTAATGTCAAAAATAACATTTGCCCCTCTCAGAACTCTTACCTTGTTTCAGTCAAGGGCTGTTTGAGGGGCGTTTCATAACAGTCTGTCCGTTTTCTCTTACGGGATGAGTCCTGACCGGTCCCATCTGGCCATGCGTCTCCACCATTCGGGGGGTTTTCGCTACACTTCCTCTCTGAATTTCTCTGATCCACATTCCGAACTCTCGCCCTGGGTAGAGACAGGTCCAAGAGAGGAGGGCTAGGGGACGACAAAGGCTGCTCTAAACAAGAGGACTCCACAAACAATTTCTCTTTCTCCTCCTCTTCTTCTTCCTCTTCTTCTTCGTGACAGAGTCTCATTTCTTCACATGGCCATGTCCGACCTCTCACTTTTCTCTCCCTCTCTTGTGTCTCCTCTTCCTTTTTTACACTATCGTTAGCTCTTTGGTGGTCATCCAGAAATTCCAGACTCTCCTCTTTGTCTCCACCATCAAATTCAGTCCCGGATTCAGACTGCTCCCCGGAATCCATGTGATCAGAAGCGATAACAACCCTGACGAGGGGAGGGAGTGACAGGGTGGTGAGGATACAGTCATCCGAACAGGACGGAAGAGTATCTGTCACACAGAGAGACAAATGAAGTAACGTGAACCCAAGTCACACTCGAATGAATGACAGAGACACTTATAACTCCTGTATAGCCAAATGTTTCTGTTCTGAAAATGACTGGGGAAAAACAGCGGCACCCATAATGGGTTTTCCAGGCAGAATCCAATCACTAGTTGGACATAGGAAATGGATAAGCAAACGACGCCAAGACAAGGTGTAGTCTGGTAAATAAACTGTACTCTTTATTCCTATGTTAATCATTCATATGTTATTTATTAGTCTCTGTGGGAATCTCTGTCTGTTCTAAGGAAACAGAGAGGTAAACAGGCTGTACCATGCATAGCAAGATGTCCCATGTCTCTATAATGCTGAAGCAGACTTCTCGCGTGCTCTGGGATTGTAACCGACTGCAGGCACTCCTCCAGGAGGGTGGGGGCAGCACTGAGTAATGAAACTATCTGACAGGGGATTTAAATTTAAAAAAAAAATCACCATTTGTTTGGCTTAAACGGTATTAATTAGTTGTGACTGAATGACCTCCAACAAAAGAAGACACAGTAATCAACCAATGAGACTATGAGCAAAGATTATGTCCTAAATTTAGAAACATATTTAATATTATTTTTGGGTCTGTGTCTTCTTCAGCCTCCATTTCAGTGAGTCTCTGCTCTGGAGGTTGTAGATGGCCATGCAGGTTTGAGCTCAAGCCCTGCACTAACACATCAGATTCAGACAAAACCATCTCAAGGAAACTACAATGTTAGATTTGAGTTAGAATTAAGATTTGGAATGGAACCAATTTATGCAGGGGTCCGCCCCCTGTGACTGTCTTCTCCAGCTGTGCACTTGTGTCTCAGTGAATGATCTGGAGAGATAATTGTTTATGGCCATTAAAATCGCTGCAGTGGAAGTTTCAATGTCATCTTCCACAGAAGTCTCTTTGTTCGTGTGGCTTGTTAGGGTTTAGTGTCTGAACCTTCTCTCCGGTACCTGTGTAAGGTCTGGCACCGGGATCAGCTGCTCCAACCTCAGCAGGAAATCAAGCATCAGTCTCTGAAGAGCTTTGTCAAATTTGCTGCCATATTCCACAGGGAAAATATTCTAGAGGGAGGATGGGAAAGAAAGAGGGATCATATTTAAAACAGCAATGGAAAAAGAGTAAAGAAAATGAATAGAACATTCAAATGCATAATTACACAGCACTTGGCTCCACTGGAGAGTATTTCTGTGTTGCTAGCAGGGGTTTGATCTGCTAAACTGGCAGTAGTGTCACTATAACTTGCTTGAGGACTCTCATTACTGATGCACTGTTTATCAAAACCCTATGATACTGGTGGTCACCCTGTCATTTTATAGTCTTGAGCAAGATCCACCAAGCGTTAGAACTAGGGCTGGGCGACATGGCCTAGAAATAATATTGTGATATTTTTAGTCTATATCGCAATACTTGATATATATTGCGATACTGTGAAATCTCCTCTAAAGCACTTCATAAATAGTCAACGTAACCCTTTGATGCATACAATCACACCAGTATGATGATTCCAGTAGTCCCTGCAGCATATGTCTGCATTAAAAAGTTCTTGTTCATATTCATTAGTTGTTTTTATTAGAACAATTTTAAACTTGCATGGAAAAAGGGGGAAATCACAACTAAGTTAAATTTAACAAAACAGTATTTCTTCAATGTCTTCCCTGCAATACCCAGACCACTGCCAGACGATGGACCCAGTGCTGTTTTTTTCAGAACCAATTCATCCACCTCCATCTTCTATTACTGTTTCTGAACTCAACACGTATAAACTCGCTTTGGTGCTTCACTTCTTTCGCTCTCTCCAGGCTCCTTCCCTGTTCCCTCCAGATACAAAAACACACGTCTCACCTATGTCACACACACTCGCCCAGGAGAGTGGTCTGGATGGGCAGGCAAGTGTGTATGTGTGATGTATCTATGTGAGTTTTTTTCTTTTTGTATCTGTGACAGGGAGAGAGCCATAGGAGAGAGGGAGAAAAGTGAAACGCCAAAGCGAGTCTCGTGCCGGCAGCTTAAAAAAATTACGTGATAATTTGTACTCGGTCTTCGCGATATAGTCATTTACTACATCGCATGTAGAACAAGCCACGATATATTGAGCATATTTGAAATATCGCCCACCCCTAGTTAGAACACATGTATGTGACAGTCAGGCTGATGCATTGTAGTGGTAGGCCTGAAGTGGATGACGTGTAAAAACCTGGAAGAAGTGGTCTCTCTCGACCGGGTCCTTTACGAGGGTCTGAACAAGCTCTATGAAATTGGCCTCAGAAAGCTCCACGTCCTCATTAATGACCTGAAACAGTCAGAGATGGTCAAACAAACGTCTTGAAAACCACACCTCTTTCTTTTTTTCCTCTCTCTCAAGAGCGCTACATGTCATCTTTTGTTGAGTATGTGTGTGCATGTGTCCCTGTCTTACTTCGTTGTCTGTGGTGCCTAAGGACAAGGTGTGAAGTCGGTCGAGGTGAGACTGCACAGTTTTGAGGTCAGTTGGGTGTTCACTCTGACACAAGTCCAAAATAAGCTGTGACAAAAACAGGACACAAGTCACTTATATCCAAAGCACAGACTAAAGCTCACAGAAAAGGTCCAGTATTTTCACGTTCACCCTCCGTCTAAGGGCACTCTTACCCGAATGTTTTAGTCAAGATTTCTCTTACCCTGGCACGGAGACCCAGGATCAGTTGAGCCCTCTGGTGATAACTCAACAGTTCTGGGACAGCCCCTGTTGCCAATGTAACAAACTCCTCCAGCATCCCATAGTGCTTCACCTGTCCTTTTTCTGCCACCTGCCACATGGCTGCACAAAGCAGCCTCAAAGGTGGAACCACAAAGCGAAGTAAGGGAAGAGGCAAAACTGGGACTGAGAAAACAAACAGAGAAAGTTCAATTTGAAAACGCCCTCTGATATCTATCGGTATTTCAACGGTCACGACTTCAAATCACTGCGGTCTTGCTTGGAAGAACGAAGCGAAGTAAATAATGAACCGATCTCGTGATTTGAGACATGCATCTTCCCTCTATTGACAAGGCACTTATATTGTAGCTACTTGTAACCAGATTCTAATGTCCTGAACGGCACAGTCCTTTAGTGCTCACACGGCCAGTATTTACCATCTTAACAAATCGCTGATCAGTTAACATTGTGAGTAGCGTTGTTAAACAAAGGACGGTCTTGTTTACATTGTCACATGGTAACTGAAGAGAGAGAGAGAGAGTGATTGTGGGCGTGCGGGATTTAATACAACCGGGCAAACTAAAATATTTACTGTATGTCTGGTAACTTTTGAGGACTGTCTAAAAACGCCCTAAAGGCATCACAGTACTCGCCGCTACTGTAGTGTTTCGAGTAAAACGTGACTATAACATCATTGTTCACTGCCTCATGCTGTCCTATTATAAAAGCACGCAGAATCGTGTCATTTGGCCACTAAGCACTGTCGCTTTCAAAGTATGAGGTAGACAGGACAACGTTTACAACTAAGACGATAGTGACAGGCAATAACAACAAGCTGTTGCTAAGGCTTAAAAAATGATAAGACTTTTAATAGATCCTGTGCGAGCTAAGACCTTAGCACATGTATCTTTTCCATTAGGACGCAAGCTAGTTGACATGGGGTGTTCACAAACACGGAGGTGGGCTACTTGCAGAAATAACAACGATACACACCTTCGGTCTCTTCTTTACACCGAGTGTTCATCTTTTCTGAACTTCAGACTGAGTCAGAGCATCCGAGATTTAAAAGAAATACCCAAAGCAATTCGTGCACTGTCTCCAGTGGTACATTTTTGACGAAATCCTGGGAGTCACATTAGTCACTGATTAAGTACTTGAAACGCAAGTATCAGTCGAACTGTGCCCTTTAAAAGCTTGACTTGGTCAAAAACGCCCCTCAGACATTTTTTTCTCTTTAGGCTAATAACAGCTCTTTTAACGACAGACATTCCAGTCTAATCCGCTTCGGTCTGGTTCAGACTTATTTGGAAGCCGACTTCTCCCTCTGGTGGCGCAAAACCACCTCAGTCAGGTTTTGCAAGACCACCACACATACGATACTTCATTGTCAACCTCTTCCGGGTCGCTTTTCACAGAAATGAATTAAAATCACATCTTAATATGTTCATACGTAGGATTAATTGTGCTTAATTACACGATGCGAATTGACGGTTATATTGTTGGTGGGTTTTGCCAGCCGTCTTTGGGGATTGTTGTCTACACATAAAACCAAATTTAAGGCTATATGCACTTATCAGAAGAAGGAGCTTCACAGGGTCTACATTTTTCTCTCCTGCTTAAAGCCAGTCAATTCCAATATTAAATAAATAATATTAATACTTATTGTTGTTGTTGTTGTTGGTGTTGGTGGTGGTGGTGATGATGATGGTGTTGGTGATCTTTTTTGGGCAGGTGGGGGGGGGGGGGGGGTCCTAGTTGCATATTATTCTGTCTGGTTATATTTTAGTCAAGTCAAGCTGGAGGATCATTTTTGACAGAGTAGTGGAGGAACCGAAAGATTTGGAACACACTGTTGTGATGCTGACTTTGACCAGCAGGTGGGGTTTCTCTAGAGATACTGGGAGCAGGGGAGTGTCAGATGTGGTCCGAAGAAATTCAGCGAAGACATTCTGCGACATCAGGGGGTATTCCAGAAAGCAGGTTTAGTGAAAACTCAGAGTTAGTTTACTCATAGTACATAGTAAACCTCCTAATAGAAGGGCCCTATGGCTTTGTTTTTCTGGGAGAATGAGGCCATATGTCTCTTCTATTAGGAGGTTTACTACTTACTCTGAGTTAACTAACTCTGAGTTTTCACTAAACCTGCTTTCTGGAATACCCCCCAGTTGTACATGCATTGCTGTTGCTCTCTCTCTCTCTCTCTCTCCTTAGCTGTCCCGCTCTCTGTCCCTGTCTTTCTGCACATCTGATATTCAGAATTAAAATTAGTTTGGTAATTTTATAGCCAAATTGACTTAAACATCATAAAATGTGTCCACTCTTTACACTCAAGAACAATCCTTGCTCTGATGATCAATAGTGAGTCTGAGGATAATAATTCATGTTTAAACATTTTTTTAGAGTTGTTAAATCTAAGAGTTAAAGTGATGTTTTTTATCCATCACTAAAAGAGTGACTGATAAATACTGGTGCAGAAGTGTGTTTACTGGTGTGCTGTTTGTATGTAACTTGATGCTAATCTATCAGGCTGGCGGAGTCTAATGGCATTGCTCCTGTTGAGCATCCTGCTGTGAACCAGAGAACAAAAATCAGTCACAGAGATGTGTGCGCGCGCGAGTGTGTGTGTGTGTGCATGTGTATTGATCATCATATGATCTCATCTGTTGTGTATTAAATCACATGTATGGAAATGTTGTGTAAAGGTGTCTTTAAATGATTATTCTAAAGTCTCTCTGCTTTTATGTGTTTCAGAGGAGATGGAGACACTGGACAACTATGACAATGACAACTATGATAATGTCTTAGTACAGGACAGAGTCCAGACAGTGTGACAAGTGAGTCTCTTGTCTTTAGATTCATCTGTTCTTTTTCTTCACTGATCACACAGACAGCTCTCTCTATCACTATAACACTGCTTTGTTCTTGTTAACTTTTATGGTTATTTTGTTGTTGTTGTTGTTGTTGTTGTTGTTGTTCCATCACTGGGCAATGTCAAAATGTCAGTTTTCATGACTTTTGTTAACTTTTTTTTCTCCACTTGCCATTCAATAAACACCATTTGACTGTATCTGTTAGTGCCTTTATCTTTAAATCCCAGGATACTGTGGCGTCTTCTCTCCGTGTTCCATTATCAATTTCTCATTCCTTCTTTAAGTACAATCAATTGTTCATTCATTCATTCATTTTCTAAGCCACTTAACCTGATTAGGGTTGTAGGGGTGCTGGAGCCTATCCTAGTGCGCATTGGGCAAAAGACGGGGAAACACCCTGCCCGGAAACATCGCAAAGCAGACACACAGACAAACACATTCACGCACACATTCTGGAAACCCAAGCAGACACGGGGACAACATGCAAACTCCACACAGAAAGAACCCTGGCCACTGGCTGGGAATCAAACCCAGGATCTTCTTGCTGTGAGGCGACAATGCTACCCACTGCCAACCTCAGTTAATTAAAATGTATGAAAAACTGCTATGGGAGTGACATGTTTTACAATGTTTTATGTAAGTAGGAATGTTGTCTCTGTAAATCTGCTGCAGTATATAAGAGTTTTCTCTCTTTTTTATCAGCTAAACTGTATATATCCTCATGATAAGAATCTCTCCATCTTGTGGGACCAAACTCTTAGGCTGTTGGAGCCAAATGACAGTCCTGATGCTGAGCTTTCTGCTCTGAACCAAAAACCACAAAGAGTTACAGGCGCAGCAATCGTCTTGATGTGCACCCAAGAGTGTGTCTTTGTGTGTATGTTTGAGTTGGGAGGTGGGTGCATGAGTGAGCCCAGGACAGTGTGTTCATGTGTGTAAGACAGAGTGAGCAACAAACAGACGCACAAAGAGAGAGGAAGAGAGAGGGAGGAGAGGGGGAGGAGAGGGGGAGAGTTGTGGGGGCAGAGACTGTTGATATGCATCTCCTTAAGGCTGACATGTGTGTTCTTAATCCTGATCATTTTATTTTGATAAATGAACCATAAACTTAATGCTTTTTATTTCATAAACAATAATAATTTTTGGATTCTGGAAAATCTGGAAAATTTTAGTCATACATACACACACATTCACTCACATACACAAACACTCACAGACACAGGCACCAACATATTCCCTCTCACACACACAAACATACACACATTCACTCATTCTACATGTCAATTCATATATACACACACACACACACACACACATACAGTATATATATACACACACACACACACATACATACATACATACACACACACACACACACACACACACACACACACATATATATATATATATATATATATATATATATATATATATGATCAATACACAATGATGTGCACACACACACACATTCACTTGTGCACAGACATCCACTTGGTCAAACGCACAGGTATACACATTCACTTACATGCACTTACATCACAGACAGGCCTACACGTCCAATCCTACTCATAGATTATTCACTTTTACACGCAAGGGCCTGAACGCTCACGCATGCACACATTCACTTATTCATACGACCTGTCTCAGACCTGTTACAGTCTGACAGGCTTTTAAAAATGCATTAGCCAGTCCAGGGCTGTGTTTTTTTATACCTTTCAACTACAACAATGCACACTTGTTCCTTTGAATCATCAGTAGTTTGTAATCCAAACTTTTCCCATGTCAGTAGGTAGAGAAAAGTCTGCATTTATGGAAATAATACCCACTTGCTATTTGATTCATGTGGATGCTCATGAAGAAAGAATGAAAATAGAGATAAAGAAACAGGGGGTGTGAAGGGATCAGGTTTAAGGTAACAGGAAAACTCACACACTGGGTGAGAGGAGACAAAAGGTCAAAACAGCTACAATAATAATAACTCACACGTCACCAAACAATCACCCCAAGTTCCCCAAAGAAGAAGTATATACACAGATAAACCATTACTTAGAATTTCCTTAAGAAGAGAGACACACAGGTAATTCATAACACTGATGAAGTATCAGGACATAAAACATAGCACTTTCATTAATACACATCAAATGATAAACACAACAATAAGTCACCCTTTACACCCCAAAATAAACTATAAAACCAAACATTATTAGTTGAAGTGTTGGTTGTAGGGCCTCTGCTGCTCTAAGGTGTTCAGAACTGATTTTGACAAAAAAAAAAAAAAATAATAATAATATTAAGATAAAATTAATTCACATAGTGACTTAATGTATGAATATGAGAGTGAAGAATGATCAGACAGATCTCTCTTTATAAAAAAAGTTGTTCTGGACACCACATTAAAATTAATCAATGTGTCGGTAAGGCTCAGCATACTGTGTTGTCATCTCTCATGTTCCTTTATCCATTTCTCATTCATTAACTCAATTCAGTTGTAGTGCTACCTCACTGGTAAAGGAGTTACATATTTGATCATGTTTTATGTAAGTTGAAATGTGGTCTCTGTAAATTTGCTGCAGTGTAGAGAAGTTTTCTTTCTTTTTTGTTTTAACAGCTAACCTGTACATGTCCTGATGATAAGAATCTCTCCATCTCGTTGGACCAAACTGTGAGGCTGATGGAGCCAAATGACAGCCCTCATGCTAAGCTTTTTACTCTGAACCAAAAACCACAAAGAGTTACAGGTGCAGCAGCCGTCTTCATGTGTATGAATGTATGTGCATGTCTGCACTAATGTGTGTTTGTGTGTGCGTGTGTGTGTGTTCTGGAAGTTGCATGTACCCAAGATGTATGTGGATGTGTGAGAGAAAGTAAGAGAGAGAGAGACATACACAGCCAAAGACAGAGGGAAGAGAGAGGGAAGGATTGCAGAGGGATATGTGTGTCTTTAATGCTGAAAACTGTAATGTGATGAATGTACTTTAAACATCTTGCTGTTCATTTCATAAACACTGACACTAAACATTTTTTCTTTGGAAAATCATACATCATTGACATGATTGACTTTTATGAGAAGACTGTGTGTGTGTGTGTGTGTGTGTGTGTGTATGTGTGTGTGTGTGTGCATGTGTGTGCATGTGTGAGCGTGTGCACGTATCTGCCTCCTTTCAGTTTTGTGACTCTCTCACTGCTCTGATGTGTCTTGTCTCTCCTCAGACAGATAGGAGGAGGAGTGCTGTTCAGCAGCGTTGGTGATATTTGGATATATTTGGATAAAAACCAACAGTGTTCTCTGATTTGTCAGTGTATCTGTTTGATGGTTTCCTTTAATCTCTCTAATAAGGCAATAGTGAGTGTGACTGGCGGGTGTGGGGCGGGCTCTCTCTCTCTCTCTCTCTCTCTCTAGGGGGCTGAGAGAACACAGTTATTTCAGTCAGTCTGAGAGAGCAGGGGAGAAGGTTGTGCTCTTCCGACAGTGTTTTTTGGAGCAGAGAGAGATGGAGATCTGCCTGTGGGTCATTTTTCTGTCCTCCATTACTCAGGTCATCACAGCTGGTGAGTGTAGATTTATGGTCAACAGGTCAAGGGTATTTATAATTTTTTGAGATTATTTATGTTCTGAAATAGGGATGAATGATTTTGCAATGACTTTGAGAGACATTTCAGACATGTGTTCTTTGAAAAGTAACTATTAATTGATACTCTAACAACTGTACAAATGATAGAGATGCAATACCAAATAATATGTGCTGGAAATGACAATAATTATTGGGACAGAAGACTTTTTTTTACACTTTACACATGTTTAATACATCGTATTATAGTAATACAATATAATACATCATATATTCAGAGACAAATACTTTAATATTTGTTGCATATATTTTCATAACTTGTGTGTTCTTACAATTTTAGCACTTACCAATACTTTAGCACTCTATTAGAAAATGATTTTCAGGTAATTAAAATATGAATGTGTGACTTAGTTTAAATCTGTGCTCTCTCTCTCTCTCTCTCTCCAATCCACAGTCAATGTTAGGCTGGTGAATGGTGGTAGTCGCTGTGCTGGGAGAGTGGAGGTTCTTCATAAAGGACAGTGGGGGACAGTGTGTGGTGGTTACTGGGATATGACTGATGCTGCAGTGGTGTGTAGAGAACTGGGCTGTGGAGAGGCTGTAGATGTAATGAATTTGGTTCATTTTGGATATGGACCTAGTCAAGTCTGCATGGCTGACTTAAATTGTTTTGGGTCAGAATCTTCACTGATGGACTGTGGATCAAATGAGGACTTTGCAAAAATATGCCCCAGTGATGTCATTGCTGGGGTCATCTGCTCAGGTAGGTTGAAGAATGTGCCAGAAATAAATAAGATGAGATAAAAAGGTTATTGTGGTCCACCTCCCAGTGTAACAAACTGGTCAGTGATACTGTTCCATTTTCAAACTGTGCTCTTTAAGGTTTCTGTGTGTATACGGTGCAGAGTGAGAACAAGACAAATGACATATGTAACTTATGAGACATGGGCCAATAATACTGCTGTGTCAGCAGTACTCTAGCTGTAAACAGATCATTCTGATCCTAGCTACAAAGACATCATCACTTAAGACTCTGCTGATATAATGATTTCAGAATTATTTCAGATTTCTTTCTCTCTTTTTTTTTTTTACTAGAAAATCATATTAATTATTATTATAGTTATACCAGTGTAGCAGAACACCTAAAAATAATCAAGGGGAATTTGTATAAATGTATTTGTGTAAATGCATCTCCAATACATTTTGGGCAACTACTGTATGGGAAATGTGTTTGAATGCTAAACATTACTGCTATGCATTGGACAAGAAAAAACTCTTTTAGTTTGAAGAGGAAACAACATTAATGTTAAAACATCTGTTAAATCAATTTTATGGTCCTGAAAATTCACAGAGCCGGTCACATTCAGCCACAAAACTCTGATTTGTGCTGAGTAATCAATACTGCTATGTTTTGAATCCACAGGTTCTGTAAAATTAGTGGATGGTTTTAATCAGTGTTCTGGAAGAGTAGAGATACTTCGTGAGAAAACCTGGGGCACGGTGTGTGGTGGTGACTTTGACCTGCAGGATGCAGAGGTTGTGTGTCGAGAGCTGGGCTGTGGAGTTCCTGTAGAGGTGCTGGGAGCAGCTACTTTTGGCAAAGGGGAGGGTCAGGTGTGGTCAGAGGAGATTCAGTGTAGAGGCAACGAATCTCAGATTGAACTCTGTCCAACATCACCTTCACAGAGACAGAACTGCTCCCATGACAACACTGTGGGACTGGTGTGTACAGGTATGAGTGCAAAAAAATGTGACTTGTCACTTTGTGATTGCAGTATGGTGTTAGTTTTATTGCACACAAAATTAATTACTTATGCTCACTTTCTCTCCGTCCCATGAACAGACAGTGTGAAGCTGGTGAATGGTGGTAGTCGCTGTGCTGGGAGAGTGGAGGTTCTTCATGAAGGACAGTGGGGGACAGTGTGTAGTGATGACTGGGATATGACTGATGCTGCAGTGGTGTGTAGAGAACTGGGCTGTGGGGAGGCTTTAAATGCACTGAGTGGACCTCATTTTGGACCAGGATCAGGACCAATCTGGATGGACAATGTGGCCTGTACTGGGTCAGAGACTACACTGAAGAACTGTCGAACAAGAGGATTGGGTGTACATGACTGTGGGCATCACCAAGACGCTGGAGTCATCTGCTCAGGTAGTATAAAGAAAACCCTCATTTGAAATCAGACCATTCTAACAGTGTAACTAATCAGATCTATTACTACATCACTATATGTAATGGCTTGGATTTGCAGAGTTTGATTTTCTTTACTTTTATCAATTTGAAAAGACATTACAGAGAATGTTTAACATGGACATCATGTTCCTTGCTTGTATTTTAGGAGTCAGGCTGATGGGGGGATCTCGATGCTCTGGAAGAGTAGAGATACTTCGTGGGAAAACCTGGGGCACGGTGTGTGGTGGTGATTTTGACCTGCAGGATGCAGAGGTTGTGTGTCGAGAGCTGGGCTGTGGGGTTCCTGTAGAGGTGCTGGGAGCAGCTGCTTTTGGCAAAGGGGAGGGTCAGGTGTGGTCAGAGGAGATTCAGTGTAGAGGCGATGAATCTCAGATTTTCTTCTGTCCTACATCAACTTCACAGAGACAGAACTGTTCCCATGACAACGACATGGGACTGGTGTGTACAGGTATGAGGGGAAGACAGACAAAATGATTGCCAGTTTTAACTGAGATAAAAATGAGTAAGTTACCTCTCTTTCTCTCTCTCTCATCCACAGACAGTGTGAGACTGGTGAATAGTGTTAGTAACTGTGCTGGGAGAGTGGAGGTTCTTCATGAAGGACAGTGGGGGACAGTGTGTAGTGATAACTGGGATATGACTGATGCTCTAGTGGTGTGTAGAGAACTGGGCTGTGGAGAGGCTGTAGAAGCACTGAGTGGACCTCATTTTGGACCAGGATCAGGACCAATCTGGATGGATGATGTGGCCTGTACTGGGACAGAGTCTACACTGAAGAACTGCAGATCTGGTGGATGGGGTAAACATAACTGTAGTCATCACCAGGATGCTGAAGTTTCCTGTTCAGGTAAGCTGAACACATTCTGATGTGAAATTGCATACTTTTTTCAAGTACAAGAGGTGGACAAAATTACGGAAGAGCCGAACAATACTGAAATACCTGGTAAGTAAAAAGGAAAGTAGCATGGCTGCTAATATCCTTGGATTGAGGAATGTCTATTTAAATTCATTTTACTAGTGATGGTGCTGAAAGTATGCTAGGTTCCAATGGTTTGTGTATCTTGGGCTCTTTGTTGTAAGTATAGGATATTTGTGTGTTTTTGTTGGCACTGAGCAACTTATTTGGA
Source organism: Chanos chanos (assembly GCF_902362185.1). Lineage (NCBI taxonomy): Eukaryota > Metazoa > Chordata > Actinopteri > Gonorynchiformes > Chanidae > Chanos > Chanos chanos. Next base: position 42,017,868 of record NC_044495.1, read on the forward strand.
GAGTTAAACTTGACTGGCTAGTCCCCTTTTTATCTAATTATTGTGTGCACCTATCCTCAGTTTGTTTCCTCAGTGTGTATGTATATATATCTCCCTGTGTTTTCCTGTGTGCTTTTGCGAAGTGTTTCACACTGACAGTACTGAGCCATGCCTTGTTTGGCTTGTTTATTGTTTGCCTTGTTAGCCTTGTTCCTCATTGTTCTGTTTGCCTTGTTGCCTATTCACCCTGTTAGCCTCCTTGTTCTCTCAGTTAGCCCTCCTGTGCATTGCAACGAGCATGTTACCTGACCTCAGATCTTGCATAGTCTCCAGTAGCGTGTGTTTTGTGTTCTGTACTCTGCCAGTTAATTGACCACATATTTAGATTACAACTAAAGAATTGCCTGCACTTGCACCCAGTTTCTCTCAACTCATGACAGAAGACTTCGCCAACTTCAGTGTGTCAGCTTTACACATTCACATAAATCCAGCTAAACTGGAGCACTTCCTCCAGGAGCCGAAGAGTGTATGTCAGGATATAGAAGAGACAAGGTGTAGGCTACCATAGGTTACCTTATTCTCCACTGCATGTGAGATTTCCACTGCTACAAAGTCTGTTCCTGCAGCCTCTGGGGTCCCTGCGTCTGATCCTGATGTCCCTGAGGAAGAGGCTCATTGTGACTGTGCTTTAATACTGTGGTTTGATTGGTGATGGGTGGGCAAGGGATGACCTTTTGATGAACACATGTGGCATTTAAAACTGGAGTTTGTGTTCCTAACGCCTCTTTACCCCCCACCCCACCCACCCATACATGAGTAATTTAGATTTTAGTAATGCCGCTCTCAGCAATGTTTCATCTTAAATTTGGAATACCCAGATCCTAGGTGCAAATAACAAATCACAAGATATTTCAGTAATGAAAATCTATTTCCCTCTACTTTGTCTCCAAAACTAAAATTCAAATTTTTTTTTTTTTTTTGGAAATAACATTATGCGCAAGTTAAATATCAGTTTAGCTATGAGCTAACACACAATGTCTGCTCAAAACAGAAATACCAACCGTAACTAGCAAAAATTTACAAATTACAAAGATAATAAACAATACACAGCATCTAAATATTGCATTCTTCTCCTAATCTCTTCCATGTCAAACATCGTCCACTGACTCCTCAGTGCGTCTCACCTGAAGATAAATGTAATTTTTATTTTTAATGATGCTGCTGCCAAATCTTGAATTTGACATACACTTGTATGATGCAAAACATGTATAAGACAACGGCTAAAAAAGGTGGCAACATCTGCTGATGAAGCTGTGTAAAACTTGCATCCATTATAACTCAATAGACTACTGACAAGAGACACTGGAATTTTCACAGGGGTTCCTCATTTCCCAGATTTTTCTACAGTTTTCCCCAAGAATCCAGCATTTCCATCTACTATGTCATCTGCAACGCTCACTCTTTTCTGATACAGTTGTACCTGCAATTTGTTGGCCAGTGTCATCTTATGTATTTCATCCTACATATTTTATGCTGTTTTAGAAATCAGTATGCCCATAAGTGATCATTTTCCATTTCCCTTTAAAAAGTGAAATATTTGTAACTGGTATTTAACTTTATATGACTTCTTCAAATTTGTGTCCACTTTTTCTTTATATAGTATTGACAACAGTGTGCTGTGGTTGGACTTGTCTGGTTTTTAAAGTTATTCCTACTCAAGAATGCAGTGTAACTTATTTGTTCAACTGTATGTGCTTCACTTTTTTAATATTCTTTGCAAAACTCTTAAAGAAGTTTTAGTAACTTTGGAAAAGTATTTTAAAAACTGTCATGCTGTGATTGGTTACATTTTAGGAGTTAGGCTGGTGGGTACTTCTCACTGCTCTGGAAGAGTAGAGATACTTCGTGGGAAAACCTGGGGCACAGTGTGTGGTGGTGACTTTGACCTGCAGGATGCAGAGGTTGTGTGTCGAGAGCTGGGCTGTGGGGTTCCTGTAGAGGTGCTGGGATCAGCTGCTTTTGGCAAAGGGGAGGGTCAGGTGTGGTCAGAGGAGATTCAGTGTAGAGGCGATGAATCTCAGATTTTCTTCTGTCCTACATCAACTTCACAGAAACGGAACTGTTCCCATGACAATGATGTGGGACTGGTGTGTGGAGGTCAGCAGAATATAATGAATATATACAGTAATTCGCCTGAAAGATCATTATGTCAGCTTTCCACAACAACACCCTAACTTTTCTCACTCTCTATCTCTCTGTTGTGTACAGATCGTGTGAGACTGGTGAATGATGATGGTAGCCACTGTGCTGGTAAAGTGGAAGTTCTTCATGACGGACAGTGGGGTGCAGTGTGTCCTCTTGGCTGGGATATGACTGATACTGCTGTGGTGTGTAGAGAGCTGGACTGTGGAGAGGCTGTCAATACACTGGGAGGTATTAGTTATGGACAGAGATTAAGAGCAGTCTGGATGGCTGATGTAAGCTGTGATGGGACCGAGTCTGCGCTAAAGAACTGCAGAACAAATGAAGAGGTGGCAAAACGCTGTCCTTATAACTGGTATGCTGAAGTCACTTGCTCAGGTAGTTCGTCCTTTATTATCTCACCAGCCGTGCAGTAAATGTTGTTCAAAGTGTTTTACAGAGATAACAAAAACACATTGGCCCTCATTTACGAAAAGTACGTTCAACAGAAAACTGGGCATACAGTCATTTCCACGCAAAGCTTGGCATTTGTCAAAGTGGACGTGAGCGGAGGCTATGATCAAATCTCACATCAAGTCTCAACTCATGCACGCAAGTTTTTGAGTCAGCGTGGATTTGCGGTGCAGAATAGTAAATCTGGCTGAGTTGGAGAATTGTTCTTAGACCATATATTCTGACTGGTATCTGAGCATATTCAGCCACATATTCATCACTTAAAAATATGTAGCCTATGGCAAAACATTTTATTTTGTAAAGGCCTGCATCAACTGTGTGTCATATATCCCTAACATAAATAGGCCCAAGCATTTTCAGATTGCTTGCAATTAATGAGGTGAACAGTCTTTTGGTGTAAGATTAATTTGGCTTTCTTTCTGAGAGGCTAGGCTGCTGGTAGCATAATTACAAGCAATTAAAATGAACCAGTTAAAAGCAATGGGAAGGCTAACTGATTTGTGATGCGATTGGTTCAATTGGACTTGCAACGTTTCTATTTTGAGGTCGGAGAAGTTTCTCTTCTTGGACATTTACGGGTAATTCTTCAACTATGCTCCATTTTTGTCAGGAAAATTTTAGCATTTAGCATCTAACATTTTTTTAAAATATAAAAATACATTACTACGGTTTATTTCTCCATTCTGTAGAAACACATCCTGACAGTGGCAGTGATGATTTTGTTAAATAATACATATTTCACTCTAATATTAAGAGGAAATCATCATTTCCTGTTGTGGAAATGACATTTTGTCATATTTCTTTTCAAATCTCATGATATGTTAGCCTGCTAATGCCAGTTTTAGAGTTAGCATTAAATATACACAAAATACACAATATTAAATGAAACTGGTCCAGTTGTTTTTACACTCGTATGAAATATGAGCTGTTTGGAAACAACACCCAATAAACATATTCTCAATTTAATTAATATTTACCTTGATTTTTCCTCTTTTTATTACCACCTGTAGAGGTCGCTCTTTTCACCAGCCATGTGTTCCCCTCTTGAGTAGCTGTTGCTATGGTTACCAAGTATACAAACCCTAAAACATCATCCCAAAATTCTGTCTTGTACAGTGTGGTGGAAATGACAGTGAACCCAAGGGACAGGGGTTCTTTTTTATGAAAAATACAAGAAAATGTGAAGAAATATTACAATACATAATATATTTCATAAAAACTGAGGGAGAATGTATGATGTATACTGGTTATATTTTCAGGCAGCAATGGAATACAAAAAACCAGAATCATTTTGTCTGTTTGGGTATAAGAATAACCAGTTAGGAGCATACAAGGTTAGCGCTTGATCTTATCAGGACTCGTCTAAGAGGGAATAAACATTTCACTATATTAATTAGGTGTTAACCCAAGTTTAGTTTTGAACACCAGTAATCAGATCTTCAAATCAAGCACACCAACCCAGAAAAATTCAGACATGGTTGACATGCTCATTCCAACTGTGTACAGTCTACAGGTAGCTAACCAGCTAGCTATCTAAAATTACCAATGCGTGGTAGTTAGCTTAGGAGCCCCCCTTAGGATTTTTTTAAAAAGACTGTAATTAGACAGAAATGTTATGAATCATACTGAGAATGAGGTATAGATTTAATTTAATGCATAATTATAATAAAAGCATGTAGTTGTGCGATTGCAAAGCAATCATATACTGTTCTTCCAAATTTAGTGGTGAGACCAGGTATTGCTCTCCACTGAAAATGAATGGACAAGGTTTTGCAATTTCGGTCATTTTTCTCACTCCAACTACTCCCGCAGTTTCACAATATTGATTCCAATGCAGCAGTAACAGGCCTATCCTAATGCCTAATGTTGAGTAGTGTGCTTTTTTTGTTTTGTTTTTTTTTAGTTGTATTTTTGTTTTTTAAAAACCTTCTGAAACAAGTTGTCCGTGTACATACTTTATACTGTAATGCACAGTGCAGTTAAGGCTATCTTCACATATTTTGTGCGAAATATTGTGTGGATCTCTCTTAATCTAAATGGAACCTGAGTGTATTCATGAGTATTGAAGCTTTTAAATATAATTATCCCCCGAGGAGGCATCCGTTTGAGACCTCCTTTTTTATTCCTTTATTTAGATTTTAAAATTTATTTTAGTTGCTCTCACAATATGTCCTATGAGTTTCAGTCTTTTTCATGTGATTGTAATTTCATTGTATTCTGCCTATAAATAACATTATGGCCTTTTATATCCACAGGGCATAAAAAATCCAGACTTGTTGATGGTTTTAATCAGTGTTCTGGGAGAGTAGAGATGCTTTATGAGAAAACCTGGGGCACGGTGTGTGGTGGTGACTTTGACCTGCAGGATGCAGAGGTTGTGTGTCGAGAGCTGGGCTGTGGGGTTCCTGTAGAGGTGCTGGGAGCAGCTGCTTTTGGCAAAGGGGAGGGTCAGGTGTGGTCAGAGGAGATTCAGTGTAAAGGCGATGAATCTCAGATTTTCTTCTGTCCGATGTCACCTTCACAGAGAAACTGCTCACATGATAAGGATGTGGGACTTGTGTGTGCTGGTATGTAAAAACTCCCTAACATATGCTTAAATAAATCAAAGGTGTAAGCAATGGGACTTACTCTATTTTCTGTATTTTTTAGCTGTATTTTCTTTTACAGTTTCCTGAAAAAAATTAATTGTTTATTGTCTCTTGCTCAATTTCTCTCAGCTTTAAACAATGTTAGGCTGGTGGATGGTGGTAGACACTGTGCTGGGAGAGTGGAGGTTCTTCACGAAGGACAGTGGGGGACAGTGTGTAGTAATGACTGGGATATGACTGATGCTAAAGTAGTTTGTAGAGAACTGGGCTGTGGAGGGCCCGTATCGGCACTGAGTGGAGCTCATTTTGGACCAGGATCAGGACCATTTTGGATGGATGGTGTATCCTGTACTGGGTCCGAGTCTACACTGAAGAAGTGTAGATCAAGATGGAGCGTGAGTGACTGTGGCCACAAGTATGCAGGAGTCATCTGCTCAGGTAGTCTGGACAAAACTCTAATGTTGAATAAGATGATCAGTCATACTTATTGCCAAAATATGCTGCTGTGACTTTTCACACTGATTCTTTTCTTCTGCTTTCTGCTTTTCTTCCTCTGGTTTTATTTTAGGAGTCAGGGTAGTAGGTGGTTCTCCCTGCTCTGGGAGAGTGGAGATACTTCGTGGGAAGACCTGGGGAACAGTGTGTGATGCTGACTTTGACGTGCAGGATGCAGAGGTTGTGTGTCGAGAGCTGGGCTGTGGGGTTCCTGTAGAGGTGCTGGGAGCAGCTGCTTTTGGCAAAGGGGAGGGTCAGGTGTGGTCAGAGGAGATTCAGTGCAGAGGTGATGAATCTCAGATTGAACTCTGCCCTAAGTCATCCTCAGATACATGGAACTGCTCCCACAACAGTGATGTAGGAGTCATTTGTGCAGGTATGAAGTGTCCTCATTGCTAATATCTGTATGGTTGTGTGTGCGCGTGTGTGTGTGTGTGTGAGTGTGTATGTGAGAAACTGATAGGGAAGTATATTGAGTTGGTATATGTTAGCATGTTCACATCACGAAAATGAACATTTAAACGAGGGATTGTGGTGTACAACACAAATAGCAGTCATTACAGTCAAGACACATACAATTTCCCAATTCACTTATATAATAATTCAGTCCATTACTGAAGTTTGTTAGTTCATCACAGTTCATGGGAAAAACAATTTAGTCTGCCTTCGTTTGGATTAGATTTGCTCCCCAGTGACAGCTGTCTTCTTATTTTACCAGTGTGAACAATTGCACTCTCTGTTATCCTCATTTTAACCTACAGGCAATGTGAGGTTGGTTAATGGTGGAAGTCGCTGTGCTGGGAGAGTGGAGGTTCTTCATCAAGGACAGTGGGGTATAGTTTGCCACTTTGGCTGGGATAAGAGAGATGCTGAAGTGGTATGTAGACAGCTGGGTTGTGGGGAGGCTGTAGATGCAGTAACTACTGCTCAATTTGGAAAAGGGTTGGGGCCATTCTGGATGGCTGATGTAAACTGTGATGGGTCAGAATCTATGCTGAAGGATTGTGGATCAGATGAAGATGCAGCAAAAGAATGTCAGCATCTGTGGCAAGCTGGAGTCATCTGCTCAGGTAATCTGGACAAACCTCTGTAAGAAATGACCCAATGAATTCTAATGTAACTTACACCTGCTTTCTATCAAGCACAAACTGGTACAATACATTAGTAGAGATTCATAGTGTATAGCTACGGGGTGAGCGATATGGTATTGACCACAATAATATTAATATCGGTATGATTTCAAAGACATTATGAATTTGTCATATCATTAGGTTGTGATGTCAGCGCGTGAGATGAATTTGTCATATCAAGAGGTGGTGATGTCAGCGCATGTGATGCAAAAAAAAAAAGTCATTAAAAGTACTGATGTTCAATCATACTGTGTGTTTTGGAGCCATGTTGTGATGTAGTGACAAATACTCATGACATAAAACAACGGGAAAGAAACAGGCATGACCAAGATCATAGTGAGTACTGCTGATGCTGAGGAGGAGACAACTCCTAAAAGAGGAGCTGCTTCAGTAGTGTGGGGGCAGAGTGGCTACAAAGGCTTAGACTAAAAACAACCCAGAATAATTTGAAAAAAAAAAAACAATGCAAAAATATTGTGACTATAAACAAAACCAATTTATTTCATGAGAATGAGAATGAGGTGTATCAGAAATTGTATAAGGAGTTTGGGAGCCCAGCTGTTGTAAGGCCAAAGAGTTTGTCTGTTTGACAAAACAATAAAGCACTGGTAGTCAGCCAGACCACCATAGCTAGAGCACTGGTAAATTAGAGGCTTTAGAATGAAAGCATACATTATCAGCTACATTTTAGGTAGTTTGGGGCTCAGGACCCCACCATGTAGTGTTGCAATACAACATATAACAGAAGGCATTTTTTGAGTTGGTGGAAGGCTTTTGTTGGTTAAAAAAAAGACTGATAAGCTGTTCCCAACATCTGATTCCAGAATCATCCCCTGTAGAGAATCATGAAGGTCATTTTTGAAATTTTTATATGGTTGCTATAAATTGCATTTAAAAGAGAAGAAAATGAACACAAAGAAAATGAAAGTAGCTTTAAATTAATGTTAAATTCTACCAGATTGGTAAGAATGTAATGCTACATGAATGTATCTATAAACAAATTCTTCTGTCATTTGTATTCACAGGTCATAAGAAGCCCAGACTAGCTGGTGGTTCTAACCTGTGCTCTGGGAGAGTAGAAGTAGTTCATGGGAAGACCTGGGACACGGTGTGTGGTGGTGACTTTGACCTGCAGGATGCAGAGGTTGTGTGTCGAGAGCTGGGCTGTGGGGTTCCTGTAGAGGTGCTGGGAGCAGCTACTTTTGGCAAAGGGGAGGGTCAGGTGTGGTCAGAGGAGATTCAGTGTAGAGGCAATGAATCTCAGATTTTCTTCTGTCCTACATCATCTTCACAGAAACGGAACTGTTCCCATGACAATGATGTGGGACTTATATGTACAGGTGAGTTCAATACATAAACAACTGAACAACTGAATGTCTCATGCTTAATCTGCTGTATTACTAGATTAAGGAGTGGTCAGAATTTGACTCTGCAACAATGGAAACATTACAATTGCACAAACTTGCCAGTATGTGCATAACATAAAGCTTTTTCTGACAGCTTACACAGACTTCAGACTAGTGAACGGCTTTGACTCCTGCTCTGGTCGAGTGGAGCTACAGTACCTCAGTGAGTGGGGCACAGTGTGTGATGTATCATGGGATATCAGAGCCTCCAATGTTCTCTGTGGACAGCTGAGTTGTGGGAGTGCTGTGGCTATAGTGGGTGGAGACTGGTTTAGGGAGGGGAGTGGCCAAATATGGTCTGACGTGTTTGATTGCCAGGGGAACGAGACACGCCTCTCAGCATGTGTCATCTCTTCATGGAGTCGAGCTGCATGTTCTCATAGGCAGGATGCTGGAGTCATCTGCTCTAGTGAGTTTATATGAGTCACGTTCAGTTTAATACTGTAGCTCTGATAGTCACATGACATACAAGCACTGAGTACAATTTAGAAACATTTACCACATTTTGGTAAAGATCAGCTCTTCTCCTCAGGTTCCTCTATGTCTGTTCATTATGGACGAGCGCAGCTGACTGGGGAGAGGGAGTGTGAAGGAGAGGTGGAGGTTTACCTCCATGAGGTTTGGAGGAGAGTTCTTCTGGACTCCTGGAGTGTCACTGAAGCCTCTGTGGTCTGCAGACAGCTGGGCTGTGGCTCTGTGGTAAAGTTCTACGGTTCCTCTCCATCCAGCCCAGGGGCCAGTGATGAGTGTCTGACTGGTTTCCAGTGCTCTGGGACAGAAGCTCATCTGGGGAACTGCAGCTTTCCACAAACTACAAACTGCAGCTCCAGCCAACAGCTGTCAATCACCTGCACAGGTGAGTATTGTATGATCTGCACTGTCTGGACTGCCTTTGACATACAGGCAAACCTTGATCACTACAGCTTGCAAATTAATGTTTGCTGCAATTCAGAAGTATTCACCTCAAACCTTCAAGTATGTCAATCTTTCCATATTTCTGAACTTAGGCCACAGGTTCCTTAGACTGGTGGGTTCTGGTAGTGACTGTGCAGGGCGTCTGGAGGTTTTCCATGAGGGCACATGGGGAACAGTGTGTGATGACTCCTGGGATATTAAGGACGCCCAGGTTGCGTGCAGACAGCTCCAGTGTGGAGAGGCCCTCAGTGGCCCAGTTCCAGCCTGGTTTGGTCCTGGAACTGGACCCATATGGCTAGATGAGGTGGATTGTATGGGGAATGAATCGTCCCTGTGGAGCTGTTTGTCAGAGGGATGGGGACAACATGACTGTGGACACAAGGAGGATGTGGGAGTGCTTTGTTCAGGTATTCAGGAAACAGTCTTTAATATAGATTAATGGTAGTTTTCAAAGAAATTCCAATCTGTTATGATAAAAATGGCCACATTTTCGGTTTGATACCCTGTTTTCTTTATTTGGAAAGAAAAATCAGTTATTGTGTAAAAAGGAAATATATTTCCATTCACACTGACTGTTAAATGAAAATGACTGCAGTCAGCACTAATGTGGAAATAAACTGAAGAAAGTTACGTTTCACGTTGACATTTTGAGAAACCTGTTTAAAAATGACATTACACTCTGACTCAATCTTAAAACTGATTCTTTATTTCCTTCCTCTATTTTCAGACTTTAAAGAGATCAGACTGACTGAAGGCTGCTCTGGGAACCTGGAGGTTTTTTACAATGGAACCTGGGGTAATGTCTGTATGAACCAGATGGACTCAGACACAGTGTCTTTAATCTGCCAAGAGCTGAACTGTGGAAAGAGTGGCAGCGTAGATTTCACCGGTCCGAGAGTGTCTTCAGCTCCAAACTGGATTGATTTTATGAAATGTAGAAAACATGACATCGGTCTGTGGAACTGTCCATCTTCACCCTGGGGTCAGAATGAATGTAGTGATCAGAGGATAGCTCAGATTACCTGTTCAGGTAAATTCACTATTATATCAGTGGAAGAAAGATTTACCTCCATTATAAATTGGGGGGTGAGAAAGTGAGGAGTTTGTGTGTTTTCAAAGATTACGCATGGTTCCGATCCCACATAGATTATAACAGAATTCAGGTATAAAATATGAGGACACTGGGTTAGGGTGAGCTGATGCTGTTAGATGTTCATAAACATTTTTGATAAACTTGAAATGTAAAAATATGTGTTTTTTGTCCTGTAGACCAAAAACGTGTTCCGAGAAGTCATCTGATGTGTTCAGCATCTCCAAACCATAGACCATGTTCAGGTCAAAACACCATACGCTCATTCACATTAAATCTCTGTCCTCTATCTCTTGATAATATTTAATGCTTTGCAATGTCAGAGCTATTCATTTATTTTTCATAATTAAATCACTGATATTGTCCTTTTTATTTTGGCTGTGGTAAATTTCCAAACACTCCATTTCCTTGGTTTTTGCCAAAATCTGAAATACATTTTAAAATCTTAAATTGTTGTATAGACCATTTACCACTCAGACTGGAGGGAGGAGAGGACCAGTGCTCTGGGAGGCTGGAGGTTTATCATAACGGTATCTGGGGCTCAGTCTGTGATGATCTCTGGGACATTAGAGATGCTCAGGCGGTGTGCAGACAGCTGGGCTGTGGGCCGGCACTGAGGGCTGATGGGAATGCCGCCTTTGGTCGTGGAGAGGGAGCTGTGTGGCTGAGCAGGGTGGAGTGCAGAGGGAATGAGATCCACCTGTGGGACTGCTCTCTCTCCCTGAAGAACCATACTGACTGCTCCCATGAGGAAGATGCTGGGCTCACCTGTACAGGTATGAGTGGGCCAGTGGTTTCTGTGGCCGTTCTCAACTTTTCTAATGCATCCACACATTGACCTCACATACACTCAGTTCAGTTCAGCTCAAACACTGATGACTAACTGCTCTCTGACATTTTCACAGATCCATCTGCTCAACCAAAAACCTCCACAGGTACACTGTCCTTTTTCATCTTCAGTATTATTGGAGGACAACTGAACTGTTTAGAATCTAGCAGCAAATCTTAATTACAGAATAGTAAATTGTAATTGCCATTATGATAAAATAAATACATACAGTCTCTTATTGTTTGTGTGTATTTGTGTTTCTAGCTAAAACTATGTCATCTATGACCTCCTCAACATCACCAGGTAATGTGATTATCTATGTTCTCATGTCTATAAACATTACTTTTTAGAGTCTTAATCCATCGTAGTTGATTTAACTTCAATGAATCCTAGTGTGACTATAAGAGTGATCACACTTTTCTAGACCTGAATCTGACTTTAGTGATGGGGGCACTGGGTGGAAGTGAAAGAATGTGTCTGTAAGGTCCAGTGTGCTATAGTGTGATTTCTTTGTCCTCCAGTATCTACAACCAGACAGACCATTCATGTACAAACTCAGCCACCGGCCGATCTGCCCATTCCCACTGCGCTGTTCCTGGTTCTAGGAACACTGCTCCTACTGTTGCTGGTGCTTCTGGTTGTGCTGCTTTTTCAGAATAGAGCACTGAGGAGAGGTAGGTCAGATTTTGATGTCCAACTGCACTAATGAAGTTTCTTCTTAAGCCTGTTTTAAGCGTGAAACACAAGCCTGTGTTTTGCCGTCTTCTCTCACACAGCCCTCTCCAAGAACAGACACATGACTCTACCTGAGGTCATCTATGAGGAGCTTGATGAAAGAGTTGTTGTCTTCAGAACCACAGAGTTTGTTCAGAGGGGTGAGTGGACCTTATACACTCGATGCTCCTAAGACAGAAAGAAAAAGAGAGAGAGAAAGAGAGAGAGAGAGAGAGAGAGACAAACAGTGAGAGGTATAGATAGTGTCGGGCAGACACTGTGTGCAGCTTTCAGAGAGAAAAGGACATTTGTTAACCTTTAGTGTTCCTTAGTGTAAGAGCTGGATATTGTTAAAACGATTTTTGTTCATAGTGTTTTCGCTTTTGAATGGTGCCCTTTTTGTTGTGCTGCCTTGTCGAGGTGGGTGTCAGTTGTGGAGTTGGGGTTGGTGTGGATGCTGATTGGTTCGTGGTGGATCCCGTGGTGTGCATGTGTTGGGATTGGACTGGTAGGAAAGTAGGGACGCTGCTGCAGGGTGGATGTCCTTTGGACACGTGCATGCTTGGAGGCCTTTTGTCCGCCATCCGTAAATTTATTATGATCCTGAGATGTAAATATGATCACAACTGCAAGAACTGTAAAGGAAGAGTGATGTAACTGTTGAACGTGATTCTGTTTGTTTAATGAACCTGAAAATAAACGACGCCGACATTCACCCAGACCTGGTCGTGAGTAGCCTGCATCAGAGTGAATGATAAAAGTTATAGTGGATACTGATGCGAGTAATCGGGTCAAAATGAACCCTTTAACGTGCCCACGTGAAAGAAGGGGCTTAATTATAACAAAACACAGAACCGAAATTTTGCCACTATACTGAGTATTAAGTCTAATATTCACAATGAACCATTAACCAGCTTCTCCTCATACCATTGGCACAACAATAGATACAAATATTCAAAGTGTGAGTGTACTTGATAATAATATGTGTTTTTTGATTACTTCATTTGTCATGATTGTCCTGTTCTCCTCTAACAGGTCGCCTTCTCTCTGCAGGACAGAACTCTGGTTATGAGGATGTTGAGGACAACCTCTTCTCAGGTACCAGGGTCAGAGGGTCTCCACTTACTTTACACCCCCAAATTGACAGATTTAACCCCTCAACTAATGTTAACTTTCCTAATTGTTGTACTAGAATGTAATTCTGAGACATGATTAAAGAAAGCACACATATGAAAATACTCTGACGTCATTATTTTGAGAGATTTTTAAATTATTCCTGACTTTATTACAGTGACACAGAACTATATGATTTAATATGTTTTCTCTTTAGTTGAAGTTGAAGTTTATTATGGACTGAGCAATGAAAGACAACAAAGGAAGATATTAAAGATGCAAAGTTAACAAAACACAGGTGCAAACTAATTCATGCATGAACAAAACAAATTAATAAACAAAGTACTAAACACAAAAATCTATGTCGCCCTCTGGTGACCAGCAGAATGAACAACAGGGACCCTTATAACGAGCAGTCTGGTGAGGAACTTGTAAAAGGTAGTGTGTCGTTCATTTTAAGGGAAAGACAGTTTCTAGCTAATTCTAGCTATTTCAGCATGGTTTCCACATTATTGCTGGGAAGTGAAAAGGAGGTGTGGAACAGTTTGAGTTCAGTGTACAGTCCTTCCTCATTTACACTGTAGAATTTACACGCTCTTTTGAACACATGGTCAGCAGTTTCAGTTTTTTTGTGTCTGCTTGGTCCAGTGTGAGGGGAACTATCAGGGGGTGTAAACCAGATAGAACTGCATGTGTTGTGCTGTCCGCTTCCCTGTTAAACCATCTGTCCATTTCCGCCGTAATGACATCTAAAAAGATGTAGAACACCATCATCCTGTAATGTTCCTCCAGAGTAAGGGACTGATGACCCTCGGTTGATGATGCTGCATTGTATGTGTATCTTTCTAGAACCTTTCTCTGACTGACCTCAGGAACACAGTCCAGCATCTTAGTTCCTGCAGCCCTGCTTTTTTTCAAAAAGGACCTTGAAATTGTTAACTGCAGTGTTCTTACGTACTTCAGTTTTTGTAGTTCCTTTGATGATTCTGTATGACGATGCTGAGATTAGGGTTTAATAAACAATAAATCGGGACTATTCACTTAATCCCTCATTATTTTTTTCAAGCATTATTTCACATATATAATTTCCACCAGATATGTGAAGAGAATCTGTTGGACTGTTGCTCTTCTGACAGGTCCAGTCAAACAGGTGATAATTATGGTCTGTAAAGTCTGTCATTCATCTGAAATGATCACACTAACTATAGCTCCTTTCATATATGTAATTATACAAACAAATGTCGCATATGAAAATGTGACAGTAACTTTTCTCCTCCTGTCCTGTGTTTATCTGTCAGTGGTATTTTTGATTTGGCATCATGGGATACTTCAGAGTTAAGGGGGTTAAATATGAGATGCTGGAAAGAAGAAGGGGGGCATCCAATCTGAATATTTAAATATTTAAACAGAAATGTGAAAAAAGAAAAGGAGCTGACCTGTTTTACCTCCGTTGGATTAACCTAATCAGTCAATGAAAAAAAGCTACAGGCTGATGGATCTTGTAGGCCCAGGCCAAACTAACTCTGGTTATTTATTTTGTTTGCTGTATTGTGGTGTTGTTATTGCTATTTGTTTTTTTATTTGTTCATTTTTGATTGTTTTTTTATATGAACCTGGGTGTCTATAATTTTAATACCGATCACTTTGGTATGGGAAGAGCAGTGTATTTCTGGGACTTTGAATTGTGCCTATGGGTTTTATTGAGGGAATTATCGACAGGGTGAGATAAAGAAGCAGAGAGAGAGAGAAAGAGCGAGAGAGAGAGAGAGAGAGAGAGAGAGAGAGAGTCTGACTGTTTTACTGAGATAAACACAGTTGTTCAGTTCCATTAGGTGGTTGTTTAATTACAGGTATTAATCTGAATGTGTAAAGTTTGGCGTAACTTTGTTTTATGTAGGAAGTGTGACTACTAATACGTAAAGTTGTTTTACTGTTTCAGCAGAGGAAAAGGTGGAGTATTGTGATGAAGATGATGATATTTCTCTCTCTGTGTGTGTATGTGTTTGGACTGATCATCTTGTGACCTCATCTACTGTGTATTAAGTCAGATGTATGGAAATGCTGTGTAAAGGTGTCTTTGAGTGATGATTCTAAACTCTCTAAATGCTTTTATGTGTTTCAGAGGAGATGGTGACACAGGACTCTTCTGAGAACTATGATGATGTCATCAGTACAGGACAGAGTCCAGACAGTGTGACAGGTGAGTCTCTTGTGTTTAGATTCATCTGTTCTTTTTCTTCACTCATCACACAGAGTCATCACTAGCAAGGTGGCAGTGAATGAAAAGGTGTTGTATCTCTACAAATGATACTTTTGTTTATAACAGCTCTGTTTTTGTATCACTGGGTAATTATGAACTATCTCTCTCCATAAAACTATGATGATGTCAATGGTGCAGGACAGAATCCAAACTGTGTGACAGGTGTGCATCTCTCATCTTTAGATTGTTCAGGTTAAGTGTCATTATTGTTCTTTCACAGGACAGAGTTGAATTGTCGGTCTATGTGACTTTTGCAATCTTTTGGTCTCCCCGTCAATTAATAATCACAATTTGAGTGTGTGTGTATTTTTAAGTGGAGGAAAGTGTGGCAGAAGTTCTAGCTGAGAGTTATGATGATGTCATCACTGTAGAGAAGAATCCTGGGAGTGCTGTGGGTGAGTATTCTAGATGTCCATACTACACACAGTATTCTCATAATACAATATACACATATTATATTTACTATTTTAAGTAACCTGTCTTTGTGACTGCGTCAGACCTAATCAGTACTGAGGTGTCATTGGAGGACTATGATGACGTCATCACTTCAGGGCACGTTACAAGTGATTTGATTGGTGAGTTATGACTTTCTTTTTTTACGCTTGCTTGAGTCAGCAACACCGAAACCGCACTGATCACGTGACCACACCCAAAAAACGGAAATTATATGATAAATTTGACATTTACATTTTGGTTCACAGCATTTTTTGTCCGGTAAATTAAAATTACCATGTAAAAATTCGCCTTACTAAAAAATCTAAGGTGAAAAGTACAAAATAGTTACGTGCTGATCTGATTCTCGCAGCTGTGCCTGCAACAAATGTGTGAAAGCAACAACCAAAAAAATAAAAACCGGAAAATCTCTCTCTTTTGTTTACTATAATTCGAATAAAAATAAGTATCAACGAAAAAGGACTCTGATTGTTATGTACATAAACGTGTATTAACACAAATCAAATCAACACTCGCGTGTCATAACATAAGCAGAAACAAAGGTCGGAAAGCCGACTTTCAATAACAACAAAATAAACCAAACGCTACATTACAAATCATTCCCGGTGCCCAAAAGTCCAACTAGTCCCCACAGTTTATACAAACGAACGAAAAGTTCCTGCACATGAATAAAGTTACAACCCGAGAAAAACAAAAACAAAATTCTCTAATTTTGAGCTGAAAGGTGATCCGCCGCGGACTGTAAATCAGCAAAACCCACGCAACCTCACCACAATGACCCGTTCGGAATAGAAGGTCTTCCTCTTGAAATAATCCAGTGAGTTATACTCCGTAAAATCCACAACCAGAACGGTAAATGTAGACGCAACTCCTTGTAATCCCGTGCATCAAAGGTCTCCCAAACGTTGACTACTCACCTGTTCCCGCGGCCCATGAACAGGTGCTCACGTCACCTGCGTTCTCCCATTTTAACAAACGGGTGGAAATAAAAGTCCGTGTTAAAAACAGGCAGATGATAGACATTTACATCATTTAAAATTGGTAATAAAAAATAAACAACAAATAATATGTTTAATTTATCACGACATACCGTACACAAAAGTAGACTTAGGTAAGCATCACAACCTTAGCCAGTATAGCCATTGGAGTAAAGATACATGCTAACTCCACCATGTTAATCTTGTATTTAATGTAAATATGAGAAATTGGTTAGAATGGTGTGGATTACCACACCCAAAAAACGGAAATTATATGATAAGTTTGACATTTACATTTTGGTTCACAGCATTTTTTTTTTCTCTGGTAAATTCAAATTGCCTTAGCCAGTATAAATTCATTGGAGTAAACTTACATGCTAACTCCACCATGTTAATCTTACAACGTAAACGTGAGTTATTGGTTAGAATGCTGTGGATTATTGTTTCAGAAACAATTATAAAGGAACCACCAGAGGGTCATGATGATGTTATCATTAGTCAAAGTGAGTTTCAGAAAAATGTTTTTTTAACCTCCTCTAATGTTCTACACATCTAGAGAAACTAACCCAAGATATTTAATATCATTAGAATATCTTCCATGTTTGACATGTGTTTCAGTGGATGGAACAGATGAGTATGACGATGTGGAGATTATGGAAGAAAACCAAGAAAATCAGTTAGGCTCGTGAGTATGTCCCGACGGTTATCAAGCTTTCATAATTATGACAATTAAGACACAAACATGGGCTTTGAGATCTTCTATTCTCATAAAATACCAAACAGGCGATATCTACTATATAAAGTGATGTAAAAACATAACTGATGAATGACAAATATAAAATGATCATCTGTCCTTGCTCTGTTAGGGGAGGAATATGATGATGTGGAGGGAGAGACTCTCGAAAAACGAGGTGAACTTCCAGTTTCCTCCTCTGTGTATAAAAGTAAATAAATAAAATAAATAAATAAATAAAAACTTGTATTGTGAATTAAGATGTTTTAATGGTGGCGTGTGTGTCTTCACACTAACAGTAACTTTTTTGTCTTGATTTCAGTGAATAATTCTGAATGTTCTGTTTGTACTTGACTTTGGTGTTTAGAACTCTGTCATCTTTACCTCATCAGGACAGAACTGACTGGATGACAGAAAGCAGTATGACTGACATCATCAGTAAAATATGAATAAAGATGATAGAGTGGAGTATGAAATGAGGATGGGCAGATGGACGTCAAGCTTCCACGTATGATGTATGAATGTTTAGTGTTAATACATGGTTATTATATTCCAACCTTTTTCTTATCTAATATTCAATATACTTTTAGCTTTTATCCTTTTTTTACAGCACTTTATTTTACTTAGCATTTGGAAACAAACTCAGGGAAATAAAGTTATGGATACAATATATTTTAATTAATCAGAATAACAAAAAGAATCGTTAGCTAGTTATGGTGATTTTGTATTGGCCTCTTTGCTCCTGATGTAACCTTTCATTTTAAAATGTTAGATTAAGTTTTAAGGTTTGCCACCACATTTACATGCACCATTTGACCTGTTTATGCATCTCATGACAGCATTTTGTTATTTTTTATTGGACCTCATATTTTTCATTGAATCTGACTGTTGCTAGTTACCATAAGCTTTGTCTGACGGCTTGAACGCTATTCACTGACTAATCGAATGTATTAAAATCTCTTGAATGCACAGCGTTCTATAAACATATGCTTAAGTTTAAGTTTATTTCCTTTATTAATCCCACAAACGGGGAAATTCAACCTCTGCATTTTGACCAATTCAACGCAGTGAACACACAACACACACTATGAGCAGTGAGCAAATGAGCACACACAAGGAGGCAGTGAACACACATCCCTGGAGCAGTGGGCAGCCACACAATCGCAGCACACTGCCCTGCACACCTAAGGGTTAAGTGCCTTGTCCAAGGGCACTTCAGCCGTGAACACCTAAAGGGAGTTTTTGTTCTTCACTGTTCTACCCCTCCATTTCCTCTGGATTTGTATGTATTCTCATTCTGTTCAATAATCTGATGATTATACTCTGACTAGAAGGTTTGTTTCCACCTTTTGAGACCTAGATCCTGTCAAAATTCTTTTCTGTGTTGGTCTAAAGGGAGTTTTTCCTCTCCACTGTTACCTTCGGCTTGTTCCCTGGAGATTTCTAGCCCTGTACCCCATCATGTTGCTTTGGTAAAACGTCTGTTTTGACAGCTGTTGTTCAAATTGAAACGGCTTACATTGAACTGAATTGAGCTGAGCTGAACTCAGTTACAATCTCGTGGACAGGTGACATCCACTGGTCTAAGAACGGACACTTTTAACATGAAGATGAAAGCTCCAATCAATCCAGATTGCAATACACAAAATCTCTGTCTTGTATATCACACATCATATATTTATGTGTTTTTCAACAGAAGCTCTGACCCTACTCTGACCCTAACTGTCCCTAATACAATGACCTAAATAAATAATATCAGGATCTATCAAACAGCAATGACAAATCGACAGGACAGTAATAGATACACATGAAGCCCGATTTTCCCCATCTTTCCTTTGGAAAGACAATTTTAAAGATCCAGGTCTGCATTGAAAATGAAACGATAACATAATTGGCAGGCATTTAAGACAGCTGAGTGTTTTGTCAACTGTCTAGCTTGGTGCAGTGCAATTGGATTATTAAGACTAATAGGAACAAAGATGTGTCAGTTATGTCTTGAGGCAAACCTGTATCACAATCACTGTTTTATTTCAGAAACACCTGATTCATAAAATCTTTTATGTCTAACGTACAGGTGGATGCACAGAAGGTAGGGCGTTATTTTGCTGTCTTTATTATGAGAGCGCATACAGAGTACAAACGAGCCCAGGGACAGCGTGTAAAAACAGAAACTGAGAGGTGAAAAATAATGTGGCGAATAAAGCTGGTATCACGAGCGTACACGTTATGACTGAGCACAGACACGAGCGTCGCATTGAAGTCTCTCGCTGTCACCTTAATTTTGAGCCCTCCGCTCGAGTTTTCATCCGCAACGTCACCAGGATATATTATTGAAATATATATTATTATCATTATATAATATATTACTATGTATATTACTATATAATATATTATATAGTAATACAGACAGCAAAATAACGCCATACAGAAGGATATCTTACTGTCAGGAAAGTGGCCTTGTCTCCCCCTAGTGGACAAACTAATGGTAAAAATAATAGTGCCAAATAAAATACCTATGGAAATGTGAGACTCAAAGTGAAAAATGCCAAGACGAAACATGTCAGAGGAGGAATCCAGACTTAAGGCTTGTGGTACTTCACATGCAATATTGTCTCCAACACACAATTTTCTGTTTCAAAGCCTTCAATTTCAACTAAATGTTACTGGCGTAATCCTATGTATTCAGTGAATTAAACTTTAGTACATAAATGATGTGATATATTTGTATAAATTCTTAAGCAGTGAGGAAAATTTTACCAGATGTATGTATATGTCTGAATTTGCATTAAACATTCTAAAAATCAAGCATAATTTAATTAAATTTCTGTGCAGCTTTGGGTATTTTTTACTTTTTTGTTCATATGTTTTGTGTTCAGTGTTACTACAGAAATACATTAAATGGTTGTTTAAACCATAATGCTTAAACATTATGTAAACCTGTTCTATTTCTGTCTGTACAATTAACTGTGCGTGTTGGGTCTTTGATGTTGACAGTTGCTGAGCAGTGCCTCTCTTTCCTCTGCAGGTGGCACAGTTGACATCTATACAGTTGGTTACTTCCTCTCTGAAATGAACCTGCTTTTAGTTTTGTGACTGTCTCACTGCTCTGATGTGTCTTGTCTCTCCTCAGAGAGACGTGTCTACAGATAGGAGGAGGAGTTCTGTTCAACAGTTTTGGTGATATTTGGATATATTTGGGGAAAAAAACCCGACAGTGTTCTCTGATTTGTCAGGGTGTCTGTTTGATGATTTCCTTTAATGTCTCTAATAAGGCAATAGTGATTCTGATTGGCGGGTGTGGGGCGGGCTCTCTCTCTCTCTAGGGGGGCTGAGGGAACATAGTTACTTCAGTCAGTCTGAGAGAGCAGAGGAGAAGGTTGTGCTCTGTGTCAGGTTGTTCAAACAGAGTGTGGACTGGGACAGAGAGAGATGGAGAGCTGCCTGTGGGTGATTTTTCTGTCCTCCATGGTTCAGGTCATTATAGCAGGTAAGTGAAGTTTCAGGTCAAGGAGTCAGTAAATTATCACAAACATTGATGTAATCATCCTTTAAGTGCATTTGAACACAGAAACTATTTATTACTCAGAGGAGGAAAATGCATTTAAAATGATATTAGTAATATGATTGTGTTTTAATTTTGAATTTTCTTTACACTTTTAAAAATTTGCTTTATTTTCAAGTACACAAACCATAGATGATTTTCTCACTATGTCCATCATGCATTAATTAAGAATTATTAACAATCTCTCTCTCTCTCTCTCTCTCTCTCTCTCTCTGTCTCTCTCTCTTTCTCTCTCTCATATATATAGACAGTGTGAAGCTGGTGAATGGTGGAAGTCGCTGTGCTGGTAGAGTGGAGGTTCTTCATGAAGGACAGCGGGGGACGGTGTGTGATGGTGGCTGGGATATGGCTGATGCTGCAGTTGTATGTAGAGAGCTGGGCTGTGGAGAGGCTGTACAGGCTCTTGGTTATGGATATTTTGGAGAGGGATCAGGCCAAGTCCTGCTGGCCGGACTGGAGTGTAATGGGACAGGGTCTACGGTGAAAACCTGTGTCTCAGATCAGGAGTTTGCTCAGCGCTGTATACATGCTTGGGATGCTGCAGTCATCTGCTCAGGTAGGCTGCGCTAAACATCAGTCAAGACTCAATTTACTGAAGCGCCCATTCATGTACATCCGATTACACATTTCTCAAATAGTACTTTAATTCCTGTGTTTTAATGTAGACTTCCACTTGAATCAAACACTATGTTCAGTACATTTCTCTTATTTTGGTTTAATTAGTATTTGAAATTATCTTCACTCTCTTTTTCTCATTTTTTTTAGCTGAGAATGTGTGTGATTCTGTTTAGTATTGTAGAATACTCTATTTATTATGTAGTATATATTATAAGGTAGTATATATTATTCTTATATTTACATTTTGGTAGCCATATTGTGAAAGGGTTGTGAGTGTTTCAATCATTGTTATTAGAATAGAACTGACATAGCTTCAAGTTTCTATTGGCAGCAGAACAAATTGTGTTTATTAATGATTAACAGAAGTCATATTAATGTGTTTAAAATTGGCATCATTGTTTGTTTGCTTATTTGTTTGTTTGTTTTATCTATGCCCCCCCCTTCACATATAAAACCCAGAACACTGATTAATTTTTCTGACAATGGAGAATTTCTCTTTACACACGTGAAGCCAGAATGTGTGTGTGTCTGTCTGTGTGTGTGTGTGTGTGTGTGTGTGTGTGTGTGTGTGTGTGTGTTTGTGTGTGTGTGTGTTTGTGTGTGTGTGTGTGTGTGTTTGTGTGGGTGTTCATATATGACCTAAAAATCTGCTAACTATAAAATTATTAGAATACACAGAATCACATACACAGAAGAAGCAGCTTTGTGTTGAACAAAACATCCAATTGGATCATTTTTGCTCACGATGTTATTCATTTGCAATATGTTTTAGAGACAGCTGGTGTTCTTAAATAAAATACCAGGTTAAGTCTCTCTCTCTCTCTCTCTCTCTCTCTCTCTTTTTTTAATTTTATCTATTGAACAATGGTCATTCACAAAAATATATCAAAATCAGTCACTCTATACTATGTCAATACGAGGTTCAGGGGTAGAGAGGAAAACACACATACACACACATGCTTACAAATGCTCACACACACACATGGACACACACATACAAGGCTTTAAAGTTAAAGGTCTGAACCAAAGCACCAAACTCAGTCTTCCCACATCAGAAAAGTTCAGAACAGTAATGTGGTCCTCACAGCTTTGGAGTTTGTAGAGGATTTTAGAGTGTCCACACAGACACTCAGTTTATCACTGAGATATGGTATTTAGCAAGTAAAAAAATGTGATTTTCTACTAATCATTTTCCTTCATCTTCTTTATTCTTCAGCTCTTTAATGATCCAAGTCAAGGGGATGTCATGGGCCAGTGTTCTGTTCCTACACTTTAGACTTGCCTTTCTTGGAGCCTCCTTTTATCTTACTAAAGAATCAGATGATGATCTGTGTCACTGTATGAATAAATAAAAGTACAAATAATATATGACTGGGAGTCATAATTCGTTTGTGATTTTCCAAAAATTTAATTCTGATGACAAAAATTATTATGTCTAATTTTCTTTTCCATGAAGAAACACTCTTCCAAAAGAAGTCATTTGCAATGAATAAAAGGATTAAATGAAACCTTGCTGTTCTTCAAATCCACAGGTTATGTGACTAGGCTGTCTGATGGCTCTGACCTGTGTTCTGGGAGACTTGAGCTTTTCCGTGGAGAAGAATGGGTCACAGTGTGTGATGCAGACTTTGAGGTGCTGGATGCAGAGGTTGTGTGTCGAGAGCTGGGCTGTGGGGTTCCTGTAGAGGTGCTGGGAGCAGCTGCTTTTGGCAAAGGGGAGGGTCAGGTGTGGTCAGAGGAGATTCAGTGTAAAGGCGACGAATCTCATATTTTCTTCTGTCCGATGTCACCTTCACAGAGCCAGAACTGTTCCCATGACAACGACGTGGGACTTATATGTTCTGGTTAAGTAGATTTATATGGCCTCTGCTCTTGGATAACTTTCAGATTGTCCATTGATAATTCCTCATTTTTGCCTGTTCTTATTTATGAGCGATATTATGTGCTGCTTTATTGTCCTGTTTGTCAGAATGTATTTAACATCAACCTTTTTTACTTTTGTTCACAGCTTACACAGACTTCAGACTAGTGAACGGCTCTGACTCCTGCTGTGGTCGCGTGGAGCTACAGTACCTCAGTGAGTGGGGCACAGTGTGTGATGTATCATGGGATATCAGAGCCACCAGTGTCCTCTGTAGACAGCTGAGTTGTGGGAGTGCTGTGGCTATAGTGGGTGGTGACTGGTTTGGGGAGGGGAGTGGCCAAATATGGTCTGACGTGTTTGATTGCCATGGGAACGAGACACGCCTCTCAGCATGTGTCATCTCTTCATGGAGTCGAGCTGCATGTTCTCATAGGCAGGATGCTGGAGTCATCTGCTCTAGTGAGTTTATATGAGTCATGTTCAGTTTAATACTGTAGCTCTGATAGTCACATGACATACAAGCACTGAGTACAATTTAGAAACATTTACCAACAAATTAAATGCTCATACAGGGGATGATTTTGGTAAAGATCAGCTCTTCTCTTCAGATTCCTCTATGTCTGGTCATTATGGACGAGCGCGGCTGGCTGGAGAGAGGGAGTGTGAAGGAGAGGTGGAGGTTTACCTCCATGAGGTTTGGAGGAGAGTTCTCCTGGACTCCTGGAGTGTCACTGAAGCCTCTGTGGTCTGCAGACAGCTGGGCTGTGGCTCTGTGGTAAGGTTCTACGGCTCCTCTCCGTCCAGCCCAGGGGCCAGTGATGAGTGTCTGACTGGTTTCCAGTGCTCTGGGACAGAAGCTCATCTGGGGAACTGCAGCTTTCCACAGACTACACCCTGCAGCTCCAGCCAACAGCTGTCAATCATCTGCTCTGGTGACTATTATATGAACTGTAACTTTGGCCTTTGGTAGTTTGTAGGACTTTCAGACAACTTTTCACCAGCTGCCAGAAAATACTATTTATGAATATTCAGAAGCCTTTAGTTTATAGTTTA
This sequence comes from Chanos chanos, assembly GCF_902362185.1. Taxonomy (NCBI): domain Eukaryota; kingdom Metazoa; phylum Chordata; class Actinopteri; order Gonorynchiformes; family Chanidae; genus Chanos; species Chanos chanos. Next base: position 42,042,302 of record NC_044495.1, read on the forward strand.
GAACATGCTGTATTCCCTTATTTCTGAACCCAGGTCACAGGTCCCTCAGACTGGTGGGTTCTGGTAGTGACTGTGCAGGGCGTCTGGAGGTTTTCCATGAAGGACTCATGGGGAACAGTGTGTGATGACTCCTGGGATATTAAGGATGCCCAGGTTGTGTGCAGACAGCTCCAGTGTGGAGAGGCTCTGAGTGGCCCAGTTCCAGCCTGGTTTGGTCCTGGAACTGGACCCATATGGCTAGATGAGGTGGACTGCATGGGGAACGAGACGTCCTTGTGGAGCTGTCTGTCAGAGGGATGGGGACGACATGACTGTGGACAAAAGGAGGACGTGGGAGTGTTGTGTTCAGGTATTCAAGACAGATTGATGGCATTCTTGCAGATTTTTTGCAGTTTCTAAGTTTATTACAGTTTTTTTTTATTTGTAACAGAAAAGGTGGTTATTTGGTTATTGTGAAGAAAGACAATATGAGGAATCTATCCACTCTGACTGTTAAATGAGAGTGTCTATATAGTTACCACTGATCTAGAACACCTCTTCAGACTGTTGGAAATGAACTGAGGGAAGTTCCGTGTGTCTTGTTGACTTTTCTACAACCCTATATAAAATTGACATTACAGTGTCACTCAGTCTTAAAACTGATTCTTTATTTCCTTCCTCTATTCTCAGAGTTTAAAGAGATCAGACTGACTGAAGGCTGCTCTGGTAACCTGGAGGTTTTTTACAATGGAACCTGGGGTAATGTCTGTATGAACCAGATGGACTCAGACACAGTGTCTTTCGTCTGCCAAGAGCTGAACTGTGGAAAGAGTGGCAGTGTGGACTGGGCCAGATCCAGAGTGAATTCGGCTCCAAACTGGATTGATGGTGTTAAATGCAGGAAACATGACATCAGTCTGTGGAACTGTCCATCTTCACCCTGGGGTCAGAATGAATGTAGTGATTTAGAAGTTGCACAAATTGACTGTTCAGGTGAGGCAACTGTAATTGTGACGTAACCATTACTCTTGTTTTTCATTTCATTTATTTATTTACTTAAAGCGTTTTAGGTTAGCAGTAATGCTGTGTTTCTCTGTTTTTGGGAAAAGTATTAAGGCACGTCTTGTGAAATATAAAAATAACAGGGTCATGTTTTTGAAAAATTGTAGATTTGCAGTTTTGGTAATTAACTCAGTTATGCTTTTCTATATATTTTTACTTTACTATTTTTATTTTATATAACAATGCTAAAAGGAATTGTGTTTTCCTTTCATGTATAGAGGATAAAAGCAAAACCCTAAGAAGCCACCTGTCATGTTCAGCATCTCCAAACCACAGAACATGTTCAGGTCAGAACACTATATTTCTGTCCTCTTTATATCTCTAAGTAATACTTGATGCCTTACAGTGTCACAGTTACTAATTTATTTTTCCTTATGGACTTGCTGATATTTTCCTTTTTATTTTGACCATGTTCAGGTCAAAACACTATACACTAATTTACATTAAATCTCTGTCCTCTATCTCTTGATAATATTTAATGCTTTGCAATGTCAGAGCTATTAATTTATTTTTCATTATTAAATCACTGATATTGTCCTTTTTATTTTGACTGTGGTAAATTTCCAAACACTCCATTTCCTTGGTTTTGCCAAAATCTGAACAAAATGTTTTAAAATCCTGAATTGTTGTATAGACCATTTACCACTCAGACTGGAGGGAGGAGAGGACCAGTGCTCTGGGAGGCTGGAGGTTTATCATAACGGTATCTGGGGCTCAGTCTGTGATGATCTCTGGGACATTAGAGATGCTCAGGTGGTGTGCAGACAGCTGGGCTGTGGGCCGGCACTGAGGGCTGATGGGAGTGCTGCCTTTGGTCGTGGAGAGGGAGCTGTGTGGTTGAGCAGGGTGGAGTGCAGAGGGAATGAGATCCACCTGTGGGACTGCTCTCTCTCCCTGAAGAACCACACTGACTGCTCCCATGAGGAAGATGCTGGGCTCACCTGTACAGGTATGAGTGGGCCAGTGGTTTCTGTGGCCGTTCTCAACTTTTCTAATGTATCCACACATTGACCTCACATACACTCAGTTCAGTTCAGCTCAAACACTGATGACTAACTGCTCTCTGACATTTTCACAGATCCATCTGCTCAACCAAAAACCTCCACAGGTACACTGTCCTTTTTCATCTTCAGTATTATTGGAGGACAACTGAACTGTTTAGAATCTAGCAGCAAATCTTAATTACAGAATATAAAATTATTAATAATATTATAGCGCAATGAATATAAACAGTGACTTATTGTTTGTTTGTATTTGTGTTTCAAGGGAAACCTACATCATCGCCAACCTTCTCAACAGTGTCAGGTAGAATGACCATCTGTGTGGTGTCATGTCTGTAACCAATACTTTTTAGAGTCTCAGTCAGAAGGTTTCTTATTTTCAGTGACCAAGTGTCGTTGCATATGACAGGTGTCTGTGTTTTATGTATATTTTAGACTAAATCATATTTTGACTCCTCTGGACGACTAAATATGTCTCTGTATGCCTGTAAGAGTGGTCACAGTAGATGCCTTGAGATCAATGAAACTTAATGTGACTATATATAAGAGTGATCATACTTTTCCAGACCTGAATCTCACTTTATCAAAGTGTCTGTGTGTGTGTGTGTGTTTGCGTGTGTGTGTGTGCACGTGTGTGTTTGTGTGTGTCTGTGTGTCGGTATGTCTGTATGTCTGTGTGTCTGTGTGTCTGTGTGGGTGGGTCGGGGGGCACTGGGTGGAAGTGAAAGAATGTGTCTGTAAGGTCCAGTGTGCTATAGTGTGATTTCTTTGTCCTCCAGTATCTACAACCAGACAGACCATTCATGTACAAACTCAACCACTGGCCGATCTGTCCATTCCCACTGCGCTGTTCCTGGTTCTAGGAACACTGCTCCTACTGTTGCTGGTGCTTCTGGTTGTGCTGCTTTGTCAGAATAGAGCATTGAGGAGAGGTAGGTCAGATCTTGAGGTCTAACTGCAACAGTGAAGTTTCTTCTTAAGTCTGTTTTAAATGTAAAACATGAGCCTGTGTTTTCCTGTCTCCTCTCACACAGCCCTCTCCAAGAGGAGACACATAACTCTGCATGAGGTCGTCTATGAGGAGATTGATCACAGACTCATCACTGAGAGAACCACAGACTCTGTTCAGAGGGGTGAGTGGACCTTATAATGGATGTGTCAGAGAGAGCGAGAGAGAGAGAGAGAGAGTGTGTGTGAGAGAGAGTGAGAGAGAGAGAGAGAGAGAGAGAAATTAAAATCATTTAATTGTGGAGCTATAAGAATTTTCATGGGAATAAAAAAAAATCTTGAAACAGTGCCTAGGAGTGTGATATTTTACTATCGGTTATATGTGAATGTAGTCAGTGTAAACTGTGGTGCAGAAGTGTGTTTACTTGTGTGCTGTATGTATGTTGATGATAAGAATCTACATACAGGATGTGCTTTAATGTGCATGTGTATGTGTGAGATGAGTGCAGGAGGTGTACTGGTGAGCCCAAGATTATGTGTGGGAGTACAAGAGAGAGTTGGAGAGAGAGATATGCAACACAGGGGTAGGGGCAGAAAGAGATTTGGGGGATACATGAGCGAGAGAGTTAAAAAATAGAGTCACAGGTGCAATATCTAAGATGAGCAGGATGTGAATGAGAGTGAGTGTGTGTCTGTGTGTGTATAAGAGAGAGACAGAGAGAGACAGACAGAGAGAGAGAGAGTGGGATGTATAGCTGAACCCAAGATTGTGTGAATATATGTGTGAATATATCGTGTGTGTGTGTGTGTGTGTGTGTGCGTGTGTGTGTGTGCGCATGTGTGCACGGATGCATGTGTTTGTATTATTTCATGAATTCATGTCATGATTGTGCTGTTCTCCTCTAACAGGTCGCCTCCTCTCTGAAGGACAGAACTCTGGTTATGAGGATGTAGAGGACGACCTCTTCTCAGGTACCAGGGTCAAAGGGTCTCCACTTAATAATTCTTACACTGGTATGTGATGTTCAGAGATGAAGCAGGAAAACATGGAACTGAAAAACAGAGCTTCAGCAATAATTATTTCAACGTTTCAATCAATTACCTGAAATTTTATGGCCTAAATCTTTGCTCATATGTCTCAAATCTGTTTTTTTTTCACGACAGCATGAACAGCACAAATCACAAGGAATTAGATCTTTTCAATTCCGATTTAGGACACTTTCATATGTGTTTCTAAATTGGATACAGGTTTTTTGCAATGCGAGCGCAGTCTGAACAGTCATATCAGAATTCAAGTGACTTTCACGTCACACATAGCATTACTCCTGCGCTGGCAGGAGTCACTCGTTGAAAACAAATATGGAAGACAGCTGTGATGGAGGTAGTCAATGGAGGGATAGAGAGGTGTTAGACCTCATAAGTATTTGGGGTGATACCTCTGTATCATTTGCTCATGAATTCGGTCTGTTTCTACAAGGTCTACAGTCTGTTATCTCGGCATAACAGGCCAATGCTATGAATAACAGGCCGTTGCTATGGACTATTTTTAGCAGAAGCAATAAAATAATTTTTACATCAATAAAATCATTTTTAAATCAATATCTTTTTGTCAAATTATTGATTTCTTTAGTAAGTAGCCATGTACTAAGCGGGATAATGTCCGCTTCGTGTCAGGGTCCTGCATCACCTTGTCGGGCCTTATTTCGCGAATCGCTAGCTCGATGTACATTATCCCTTACTTTGTGCATGTGGGTCAGTTCAGGACCGTGACCAGTTCACACTGGAATCTGATACTGGTCACATTTTAAAATATGTGAACAGCCAAACAAGAACATTGGATCTGAGTAGTAAATCTGAATTGAGCACTTGGCTTGAAGTGTGAACACAGCTTTCGCCGTGATTTTGACATTGCAGGTGAGCCGTGCTGAAATGTTCTCTTTTCTGAAAGAAAATGTCGATTACTGAACAAAAGGCGACAACAATAAAGTATCACCAGCATTTACATTTACACTTCCCACACTAGTTGCTAGACATAACAATGAAGTATGTTTTTCTTCCTTATCATAAAATTATAAAGTGTAAAAACATTTATATACCAGTAAATACAGTGTTTTTGTCCTGCGTGTGAGAATGAGGAAGGGTGCAAAATTCATTCTAGTGCAGCTCCTCTGCGACACCAATCATAATTAGCCTATTATACGATTTACAGCCGAAGCAAAATATTGTGACTGACCTCAGAACTGGTGCAGGGCCCGATCATTGGTAATTTTTTTGAGACCAGTACTGGTAATTGCAGACTGGTACTGGTGATCAGTACCTAGATAAACCAGTTTGATGCCACTTATGAACACATATTTGCTTTGAGGGTCTTTAATTGAGGGTGGGTCATTCAATTTATCACCAAGGTAGCGATACACTTTATGATAGCCTACACTTAGAAATCTGGAAAGCCTTTTTTAAACTGTGAATCAAAGCAGACTCTCCAGTTTGTCAAGTGTTGTTCATCTGTAGGCCCACAGAAGCGTTTTTGGTCAAACATATGATGAATACCGGTGTTACGTCCCACTTAAGGTGTTTAATGGTTCGTCCTTTAGGGCCATCTGCTGGGAGACACATGTGTAGAAATGATTGACCTGACATAAGTGCCCATTTCTGATTCAGGCAGTTTTTCATTTAAAAAAATCATCCAAACTGTTGATCAGTTTAGGTCCTTTCACTTGCTTAGGTTATTTACTTAAGCTATCTTTGCCTTTTTAAAGGCATTTGTTTATTGTATATGTAATAACAAACAACCACGAGCCCTCTTAAAATCACAAACCACTAATAATCATAATCTAAAGATTTTCTCCAGAGTGTGTGAAGAGAATCTGTGCATGTCCTTGTTGGACTATCACACTTTTGTGTGAGTTTTATCTGGAGAATTCCTCAAAGAGGGAGAGGGAATATATGTTACTCATACTATTTTATGTAGCTTTCTTGATTAAACTCTATCAGTTATGATTATTTCATCACACATATGACTTTGAATGTGCTGAATCCTGTAAGTTTACTGTAATATTATAATCTAATGAAGTGTGAAAGTGGAAGTGTGACTGGTGACACATAAAGTGTGTGTTTATTGTTTCAGCAGAGTCTCTGACAGAGGAAAAGGTGGAGTATTATGATGATGTGAAGACTACTAATGACCTGACAGGTGAGTGTGTGTGTGTGTTTCGTCATCTACTAATTTACACATCCATTGCTTTATTTTTTTTAAATCAGATGTATGGAAATGCTGTGTAAAGGTGTCTTTGAGTGATGATTCTAAAGTCCCTCTGCTTTTATGTGTTTCAGAGGAGATGGTGACACAGGACTCTCCTGAGAACTATGATGATGTCATCAGTACAGGGCAGAGTCCAGACAGTGTGATAGGTGTGTATCTCTTGTCTTTGGATTAATCTGAATCTCTAGCACTGTAGCAGCAAAAAGAACATCCAGTGCTGTTTTTTGTTATTGTTTTTTTTAAATGAGGACTAATGAACATTCAGTGAACCACCTTTTATCCCCTTTTTTTCTCACTCAGTAAACACCATTCCACTGTATATGGTACAGCCTTAAGGGCACGACGTTAGAGTGTTTTTCCCTTACCTGGACTCCAGCTTTGAGCTACGTCAGTTGTAAATATAATGTAATACGTGTGTGTGTGCATGCATGTGTGTGTGTGTGTGTGTGTGTCTGTTTTGAAGTAGAGGAAATTGTGGCAGAACTCCCAGCAGAGAGCTATGATGATGTCATCACTGTAGGGGAGAATCCTGAGATTGTTGTGGGTAAGTATTCTGGATGTCCATATTACACACAGTACCTCCATAATGCAATATGCACATATATTATGTTTACTATATTAAGCAATCTATCTTTGTGACTGTGTCAGATCTAATCAGTTCAGAGGTGTCACTGGAAGACTGTGATGATAGCATCACATCAGGGCATGTTCCAAGTGATTTGATTGGTGAGTTATGACCTTTCTGAATATCATTTCAGTCAGCCACACTGACACTGTACTGATTACATGCCCACACCCACAATATTAGTTCCTAAAGGAAATCCACAAGATTTTACATTTATGAACAAATTGGTTTCACAGTATTTTTCTCCTCATCAGTTCTAATTACATCTGCCAATATAAAGTCAGTGCAGTGCACTTTCACCAAGGTGCTGAATCTCTTTAGAATATCAAACGTCTGTGTGACGTGTTTGAGTGGATGGAGTGGATGAGTATGATGGTGTGGAGATTGTGGATGAAAAACAAGAGAAGCAGTTAGATTAGTAAGTGTGACCCAGCAGTTATCAATCATTTCACGATTATGAATATTAAGACACAGACATGGGATTTCAGATTTTCTGTTGTCATAAAAGGATGACGTCTACTGTATAAAGTGGTATAAAAACAGTTCTGATAATGTTATTTGTACCAAATGAAAAACTATAATATCTCCCAGCACCATTAGAAGTGGAATATGATGATGTGGAGATTGAGACTCTCAAAGAAAGAGGGGAAATATAACCTTTTTGGAAACTTCATCCTCCCTCTCTGTACGTATAGCCAAAATCTTACAATGCACTTTCCTATTTCAGTGGTAGAAAGTGTGTCATTACACAAACAGTAACATTTTTTAGCTTTTTTTTTTTTCAAAATGTTTTTGTATTTCAGTCAATGATTTTAAATGCTGCGTTTGTGACTGGCTTTGGTATTTTGAACTTTTATTTTCACCTCATCAGGACAGAAGTGACTGAGTGACAGAAAGCAGTATGACTGACATCATCAGTAAAATATGAATAAAGATGATAGAGTGGAGTATGAAATGAGGATGGGCAGATGGATGACAAGTTCCCACATATGGAATATTAATTATCAGTGTCAATACATGGTTATAATATTCCAACCTTTTTCTGATCTTATGTTCAATAGACTTTTAATGTTTACTTAATAAAGAGATTTATTTTATGCAAAATCGTATCACAAACTCAGGGATATCCAGTTGTGGTGAATTTTTTTGGCAAGTATATTCATTTTGAGTAATTTTTCTCTTGGTTTTCTGTATTTCTCTGTTGCTGGGGTTTTTATTTTTTATAATAACTTGTCATAATAACTAACGTTCATATAAGAGCACTTTGTACATTTCATTTTGACATTTTCCCTCAATATTCATGCATTGCCTTGTCTACAAGAGGTTCATCATATTTCTGTGTCACCTTAAAGCTTCTATGCTATTGGTTCACATCACAGCTTTTAATAAGAATGTATGAAAATGCTTTGAATGTACAGTATTCAATAAAGACATTAATATAAGTTTACTGGCATTTCCTCTTTATTCCCATATGACATCATATGCAGTCTTCTTTAAGAGTGATTTATTCTGTTCAGTTCTGTCCAGATACAGACATGTAAGATCTGGGTTAACACCACATTTCTTTCACTCACTCATTCATTCACTGGTACACACACACATTCATTTACATACATAGTCTGAATTATTCACACGCACATGTACTTGTGCAAAAAGGCCTAGAATTTCACTCATACACACACATTCACTCACACACATAGGCCTACAACTTCATTCACGCACACAGAGATAAAAAACCCATAAAAAACTGTGAGGCTGGTGGAGCCAAATGGCAGTCCTGATGCTGAGCTTTCTGCTCTGAACCAAAAACCACAAAGAGTTACAGGTGCAGCAGCCGTCTTCATGTGCACCCACGAGTGAGTGTGTGTGTAGTGTGCGTGCGTATGAGTGAGCATGTGTGTGCTGGGAAGGTGACTGCACGAGTGCATCCAGTACGTGTGTGTTTATGTGAGAGGAAGTGTGAGAGAGACACACAGACAAAGAGAGAGGGAAGAGAGAAGGAGAGCTGTAGGGGCAAAGGGTGTTTATATACGTGTCTGTAATGCTGAGAACTTTAATATGATGAATGTACTTTAAACTTCATGCAACTCATTTCAGAAATCACTGGAAAATCACATATTGTGGTCATGTCATTAAAATGACCTCTCTTTTATGAGAAGGCTGTGTGTGTGTGTGTCTACTTTTAGTTTTGTGACTCTCTCACTGCTCTAATGTGTCTTGTCTCTCCTCAGAGAGACGTGTCTACCAAAAGGAGGAGGAGTGCTGTTCAGCAGCGTTGGTGATATTTTGATATATTTGGAGAAAAACCAACAGTGTTCTCTGATTTGTCGGTGTACCCGTTTGATGATTTCCTTTATGTCTCTAATAAGTCAATAGTGAGTGTGACTGGCGGGTGTGGGGTGGGCTCTCTCTGTCTCTCTCTAGGGGGGCTGAGGGAACATAGTTACTGCAGCAGTCAGTCTGAGAGAGCAGAGGAGAAGGTTGTGCTCTGTGTCAGGTTGTTCAGAGTGTGGACTGGGACAGAGAGCTGCCTGTGGGTGATTTTTCTGTCCTCCATGGTTCAGGTCATCACAGCTGGTAGGTGAAGGTTCGAGATTTAAAGGTGACGGGATCACAAGATTACATCTTTTTGTGATTATTCTATCACTTGGAAAAATATTTGCAAAAAAACAGATATTTTCTTGAGTCATGAGTTTTGACTTACGTAAAGCAGCTTTATTTCTTAATGTAAAGGACAGAAGATTCTTCAATCTGTAAGTATTATGACAGACATTAATTTTATTTGAAATGTACCATTAACTAACACTATCACACTAACTACTGTATGAATGATATAGAAACAAGGCTAAACAAACCGCTGAAGATTACATAAAGGACTGAACAGAGGATTTTTTTTACACTTGTTATGTTTAACATATTGGTGTTGGTAAATTCCAAGAAATGTATTTTCATAATTTTTTGTACATTTGTAATTTTAGTAACTGCAATTTTAGTAGAAAGAAACTCTGAACAGTCATAGTTTCCAGAATTCTTACAGGTGACAAGAATATGAGTGTCTGACTTAGCGTAAATGTGTGTAAATTCTTTTTCAAAAGAATTACATAATCTTTTTAAAGGATGGAATGTCAGGAAAATATAAAAAGTCTCTCTCTCTCTCTCTTTGTTTCTCTGTCTGTCTTCTGTTCAGGCAGTGTGAGAGTGGTGGATGGTGGTAGTCGCTGTGCTGGGACAGTGGAAGTTCATTATAAAGGACAGTGGGGGACAGTGTGTGGTTGTCACTGGGACATGACTGATGCTGCAGTGGTGTGTAGAGAACTGGGCTGTGGGGAGGCTGTGGATGCACCTCATTTTGGTCTTTTTGGACATGGATCTAGGCCACTCTTGTTGGACTTGATGACCTGTAATGGGTCAGAGACTACACTGATGGACTGTCAGTCAGCTGAGAGTTATCCAAATTCCTGTCCTCCCAATATTATTGCTGGAGTCATCTGTACAGGTAGGCTGAAAAAGAGTATGTTAAAATGACCTTTCATTAGTGGATACTGTTTTGTTTTTTTTAAATATGTATATTATTTGTTACTGAAATAAAACTGACCAGTTATTTTGGTCCTTTTCTCTTTTCCAGTGTAATAAACTGGTTACTCCATGACACTGTTATATGTTCAGACCATGTTCTTTAAGGTTACAGTGTGTATACAGTGCAGAGTGAGAACAACATAATAAATGTATGTCATTTACTATGACATGGGGCAGTACTGCTGGTATGAGTGTGTCCGGCACAGCAACTCTGTTAGGCTTCTCCCTCACAACAGAATCCCAGTGGGAAAGAAAACTCGTCTATCATTACTCAATCCTAAATTCTACTGAACTACTCTTAAGTGTTATTTCAGATTTCTCTTATTGGATTGGGAAATCAGATTACTTTTTTATTATATTTATACTGGTGTATAATAGTAGTAGTAGTATAAAGTAATAAAGAGCCATTTGTAGGAGTGAATGACTATATGACATGATTACTCTGTAAATCCTTTAACCTGGAAAGCACTTTGCACTTAAGCTTGAAAAGTGCTACATAAATAAAATTATTATTATTATTATTGTTATCGTCATCTCAGACTACCATTTTAAAAACGACATATCTTTGTCATATTACATTTTTCATGAGAAATGTTTATGCATTTTATGCATTATTTTTTGCAAAGTAAAAACATTTGTCTTAGTCACAGGACAAGAATTATTTTAAAGCTCTCTCAGTCTGAAGAGAAAACAAATTTCATTCATCTACAGAATTTTAAAGCCCTTAAAATTTGCAGATCAGTTTAAATTCAGCCACACCATTCTTATTTGTGTTGAATAATCAATCCTGCTATGTTTATTATCCACAGGTTCTGTCAAATTAGTGGATGGTTCTCATCTGTGTTCTGGAAGAGTAGAGATTCTTCGTGGGAAGACCTGGGGCACAGTGTGTGATGCTGACTTTGACCTGCAGGATGCAGAGGTTGTGTGTCGAGAGCTGGGCTGTGGAGTTCCTGTGGAGGTGCTGGGAGCAGCTGCTTTTGGCAAAGGGGAGGGTCAGGTGTGGTTGGAGGAGATTCAGTGTAGAGGTGATGAATCTCAGATTGAACTCTGTCCAACATCACCCTCTCAGAGACAGAACTGCTCCCGTGACAGTTATGTGGGACTGATGTGTACAGGTAAGACTGAAAAAAGAAAATCTAAATATTATAACACCATTGTCAGTTTTATCAAAGTAAAAAATAAAAGTGTGGCATTGGGGAGATACAAACTGACGGAAAATTTAGAGTCATCACCTACCGATATATTTGAGCACGGAAAAAACACAGTTAAGCTCAGTATTAACACTTCCGTCGTATTCTTTGTTTGGCGGTGAGCAGTGCCAAGAATCAGCCAAATTCAGCAGACAGAACAAATCTCTAAAAGGCATAAACTTAAAGCTTTGAGTTCAATTCATCACCGTTTCCTGAGTGTAACCAGTAAAATAAGTTTAAAATTTATTCGGCAGATCAAGGGAGACAGATGCAGTTATTCATAGGTGCCCAATATTCCGACAAGGACCCGACAGCCCAGTCTACCGCGGCATTCAGCCCACACGTGCTAGGAAATATGAGCGAAAATTTGCCTGGGCACATACGTTGCCGTCCGCACCCCAGTGTGCATGTGAAGGAGGTTCGCGGAATGCCGAACCGCTGCGTTTCTGGTTGGTCTTCCGAGTTTAAGGCTCACCAGGGGGATGTGGAAATGAAATCCTGTGCTGTCCTCCGCTGCAGCCACTGGCGCCATAAACACATCTGCTCCACGGCCGCGTCTCGTCCTCGTCCGTGTCACAGAAGACGGGTGGTCAAAGATGAATTTATCATAAAATCAAACATAATAGAATTCAGATTTAAGACGTATCTAGATACATTGCCCACGATACGATTCAGGGACGATGCATTTTAATATGGAAGGATTCGGTGCGATTCGAGTTCTTAGCATTTGTTTAATGTACACATTCATTTTCCATTGTACATTACAAAGCAATTCTGTAAAAGTGGCGTTGCTTACCTTCAAATAGATATATTTCATAAAAGACCTGGGAATTCCAAGTGTTTTTGTTACTGGACAGCACGGGGGAAAATGGAAGACAAATGCATCGTTTCAGAATTACATGTTATTGTGTTTATTACGTTTCCAAAAGACACAGCTGCACAAAAAAAGATTTACTGGATGAACAAACAGTTTGACATTATTAACTGAATAGGCCTCAGCCGTCTCAGCTGAGTGGTGTTTCTCGTGCTACCGCTGTACTTAATTACTATCCTACAGACCTTACAAATGGACAGATTTTTCCTTCCTTCTTATGAAATTCAAATGTCTTCCAAACTTTAGATTTTGGATCTGATCTAAACAGTGTCGGCGTTATCCGATATGTTGTTAATGTTTTTACCTCGCAAGCAAAGCGAACGTTGCCCTCATAAAAGGTAAAAGGTCAACGCGAGATGCAGATTTATTAGCGAGTGACAGGCGGTCATTATTATTTTGAAAGTAACATGACTTGTTAGGTTAGATATTTGAGTCTTCAGCAGCAGCTATAGCTTATAGCCTACTTAAGCAGAATTAGCAGTAAAGCTTCAGTCAACCGATTCGTCACTTTAGAATCGGGCCATCTACCGGTTCATGGTACATTTAGATCAGGGATGACAAACTCATTTTCATTTCGGGCCAAATAAAGATCATGAATGACCTCAAAGGGCCGGTGGTGGCAGAATGTATCGATAAAACTACTTATTAACAAACTGTTAAAAATATTGATAAATAGCTGTCTCTGCATTAAATTAGTACTTTTTAAAATGTAAAAATATTGAACATCTTTTTACATTAATACATAAAATATATTTAAGCACACTGCTGTGTTATAACATAAATACCTTTCATTTTCATTTAGCGTAAGTTGTACTCCTTCATCACCGACACAGCCTCGTAACACAGAAGACATACCGGTCATTCTCCTTAAAGCACAAATAGGTATTCGGCTCCCCACCTCTCGTTAAATTGTCTACCCTCAGCGTCAATTTTTCTCTCCTTGGACATTTTGGGATAACTCGCAGATATTTTTCAACTTCATCACTTGCTGAAAAACCGTTTGAGTGACGGAAACACTCCACTCTAGCGACAGGATGCTGTCATTGCGCGGATTGTGTTCCGCATTGTAGAAAGTGTACTTTACGTCACTGCATGCTGGAGAGTAGCTGCTTTCATTTTGAGACAATTATATGCCTTTTAATCTCTCGAGGGCCACATAAATAGTTATGGCGGGCTGGATTCGGCCCGCGGGCCTTGAGTTTGAAACATGTGATTTAGATCGATCTAGGGGTCCGCGTAACGATGTAGTATATATATATATATATATAAATACACACACGCACACAATTTTTTAAAACAAAACAAAACAAAAAGTTCTCACCATGAGTGACATATGTCTCTCTCTCTCTCTCTCTCTCTCCCTCTCCTTGCAGGTAGTGTGAGGCTGGTGAATGGTGGTCATCACTGTGCTGGGAGAGTGGAGATTCTTCATGAAGGACAGTGGGGGACAGTGTGTAGTGATAACTGGGATATGACTGATGCTGCAGTGGTGTGTAGAGAACTGGGCTGTGGGGAGGCTTTAAATGCACTGAGTGGAGCTCATTTTGGACCAGGATCAGGACCAATCTGGAAGGATGATGTGGACTGCACTGGGTCAGAGTCTACACTGAAGAACTGTAGAACAAGACGATGGGGTGAACATGACTGTGGGCATCACCAAGATGCAGGAGTCATCTGCTTAGGTAGTCTGGACAAAACCCTTGTGTAAAATTAAACCACACATTATTCATTAATAATTGTAAGTAACATTTCAATAATCTTATATGCCATACTTGGACTTTGCCTTCAAACCTGTTATTTTTATCATGAAGTTATGTCATTACAGGGAATGTTCCAATTATACATAATATTGTCTGGTTACATTTTAGGAGGAAGGGTGGTGGGTGGAACTCGCTGCACTGGGAGAGTAGAGGTGTATGATGGAAAGACCTGGAGCACAGTGTGTGATCCTGACTTTGACCTGCAGGATGCAGAGGTTGTGTGTCAAGAGCTGGGCTGTGGGGTTCCTGTAGAGGTACTGGGAACAGCTGCTTTTGGCAAAGGGGAGGGTCAGGTGTGGTCAGAGGAGATTCAGTGTAGAGGCAATGAATCTCAGATTGTCCTCTGTCCAACATCATCTTCACAGAGACAGAACTGTTCCCATGACAACGATGTGGGACTGGTGTGTACAGGTATGAATGCAAAAAACCCCTGAAATGTCATGTTTACTTTATTCATAACAGGAATTTATTGCCAGTTTTAACTGAGATAAAATGTTTAAGTTACCTCTATTTCTCTCTGATATACAGACAGTGTGAGGCTGGTGAATGGTGGTGGTCACTGTGCTGGGAGAGTGGAGGTTCTTCATGAAGGACAGTGGGGGACAGTGTGTAGTGATGACTGGGATATGACTGATGCTGCAGTGGTGTGTAGAGAGGTAGGATGTGGAGGGCCTGTAGAAATACTGAGTGGAGCTCATTTTGGACCAGGATCAGGACCAATCTGGATGGATGATGTTGCCTGTACTGGGTCAGAGTCTACACTGAAGAACTGCAGATCTAGTGGATGGGGTCAACATAACTGTAGTCATCACCAGGATGCTGGAGTTTTTTGTTCAGGTGCGTGTAAAATTAGCACTTTATTCACCATCCAAAAAATATAGGATGTGGACAAAATTATGGAAACGTTAAACGATATGTAAATATCTGGTAATTAGAAAGGAATGTTTGCGAACAAACTTGAGCTTGACTTGAAAAAGTTTTAGATGCCTTCACAGAACCACCATCAGTAATACTGGAAAAAGAATTGGCTGTGAGCATGTAGTGGGTTTACAGTTTGTTGAGTGAGTTTATTTTCTGTGGAGTACATCTAGATGCTGACATGTGTCCATGGTCTGAAGTGTTTTGTAGTTTTGTGTGTAGTTTGTGTGATTATAGTGTGTGGACAAATGTACAGTGTCAGTGTGTTTTTTTAGTTTAGTTAGTCTTATTATAGTGGGAAGGTACAGTCTTTTGGCAGCTTGGGACCTCTCAAGCTATGTTCTGTAATGGTACATCCATACAGTGAAAACACTGTGTGTGTGTGCGTGCGTGCGCACAGCGCACAAATGCTTGTGCAGCATTGTTTGGTGCTTATCATGTATGGGGTATTTTGTCTGTATAGTGTGTGTAGTTACACTGATAAAAGCCTTAATGGTTCATTAAATAAGTCTTCCACTGCAACAGCACTGTACACATGCACCAATAAGGTCCAGTTTAGAGAACTGCTTGTCTCTAGCAAGCACTTCTACCTTAGCCTGTGGAGTAGGGTAGTGCTCCATCAAGGAGACAGAATTTTCCAATGTTCAGTTACTCAAGTTAGTGTGGGAATTCAGTACAATTGCACATTACAGAAGATGAGTTTGTGTAATAATTGTATGTTGCTGAGAAACTTGATGGCTGTGGGCAAGATGTTGAGGATGTGATGTGCATACATAATGATGGAAAGTATTGTAAGGGAAGTTGTGGAAATTTTGAAGCCCATCAAAGTGATCCAGTGTGACTGCAGAGTCTATTTTGAGAACACTTTCAGGAAGAGCTGGAGAGAATGGGAGTGCAGGTAACTGATTGGGCTGATTATGGGAACATCTTCTCTGAATATTTTGAAATCGGAATTGGGTCTTCGATTGAGCCTAGCACTGGGGTCTTCAGTTTCTATTTTGCTGGCCAGAGTGCAACGATTCAGTAATACTGATAAAATCCAGTGTGTCTTATGGAGGGCACAGGTGAATAAATGCAAGTCTTCAGTCACAGAGATAAGGTCTTCACTGATGAAGAAAGAAAAGCGAGAGTCACATAGTTGTAACCCACCCAATGTCACTAGGAGTACTTTCACCATAGGTTTAGCTATTCAATTAAATGAATAAAGGAAGGGAGGAGACTTGTGTGCCAGAATTAACTCACTTTAATAAATTACTATTCAAGCTGATATGGGCTCAGAGTTATGAAGTCACGATGTATTTATTTATAATACAAAACACAATAGAAATGACAAAGGAACAAAAAAAGAAAGAAATTAATAAAGATTTATGGAATAAATCATAAGGCGAGCTCCAACAGGTCAGCTGTGGCTAAGATCCCCCAGAGGAAAGACTAGGGATTACACTTGGAATATAACCTGCAATAAGGCAACCACATGGGCAATTCACTACACATTAAAGGAGAGTCAAACCTCTCTAGCAATTCACTACACACCAAACAGGAGCCAGGTTACAATGGCAGTTCACTACACATCAAACAGGAGCCAAACTAGTCTAGGCCCTATACACTCAACTCACTACACACATAAGAAGTGCAAAGGCCTAGCGTACTTCCCCCTACAAGTCACCCCTCAGCCACAGCATGGACCCCAAAAAAAAGTAAGGAAAAGAAAACCTCGCCAAAATACCAAACAAAAATTGGAGGTGGTTTTACAAGTTCATAATTCTACTATGGAAACAGGCTAAAAGCTAGCAAGCGCCTGGTAGTCTGCTAGCCTATCATACATTTCATACTGTAATATGAGTAGGCTTAGCCTAATTAGTGTGTGTGGCAAAACCGCGGTGGGAAAAACAGTGGTTACATCAACCGTCTGGAGAACAAAAATAAGAGCAAAAGAGAAATAAAACACATAATCAGCTTCAAGCCCATTGAATGGAAGTTTAAAAGACAAGTATACATATAAATAACCAGACTACCTTAACTTCTGTAGTCTGCCCTGGTTGTCCGGTTAGGCAGGGCCGACGCGAGTGTTTGTAGCTTAACGGCAGCAATAAAGAACATTACGCGCTTAATCCATTAAATATGCACAGTAGCCATAAATACATTTATAAACAAAAGGATTTCTTAAATACACATTGTATAAATTACCTCCGTAAACGTCAGTGCCACAAAGTTACTAACGTGCTGGCCCCCCTCTGTTCCGACGTCGCCTGGAGGAAACTTTTGAAGACGCTACTTCTCCCCCTGATGTTATAATCCACTGGACCACCAACCCCGTCTTAGCTTGCTATTTTTATCACCACCGGCACAGATATAAACACAAATGCTTTTTCGTTCGGCGTTTGACGCGTGAATGAGATTTAAAACAAACAAAGGTAAGTCCTAAACGCCGTGAGCTACCGGTGTCGCGTCATGTCACATGACCGCAGTAGAACCACCTGAAACACGTAACACATACTACTGTGAACGCCTCCCCCCCGTCACATAGTATTAAAGCAATGCTGGCCCAACGACTCGTTCCATTAGTGATGGAACCTAGGGCGGCATGGAGAGTAGCAGGTGTGAAATACAAAGTCAGCTTTCGTAGTGAAATTCAAGTAGTTCAAAAAGAAACTGGAGATCATGTTTGGAACAGAATGGAGCTTGACGACATCTTTTAATGGTACTAATAATTCTGTCTGCCTTCCTTTGGTAAGGAGGTTTTGAAATATTTACCATCCAAAAGGGAACCATGAAATCCAAGACAATATGACAGCCCAGCAGTCATGTAGCAGGGATGCTGAGACAGTAAAACATGTGCATGATTCTGAAGATACCAGGAGTCACTGGAGAGATGGCATGGATGATAGTAATGAAATCATCAGATAGGGTATTTTTATTGATTATTATGTAAAAAACTTAACTGAAATAACTTTGATCTCACAAGCAGACCTTGAATATATTCTAAAAGTTGGGGCACTGGAATTTACATAGGGGTGCATAGTTTTCCATGCAGTTGTTTTCTGTGATTCAGGCTGTGTTGACTAGCCCGGTTATTCGGTATTTTATGTTGCTTTAGAAACCAACATGTTCATGTGTGATCATAATCAGACCACTGTTAAAGCTAGAAGATATTTGTAAATATTATTTAACTTAGTATAAGGTCCTCAAAGCTTTTGTGTAGTATTTCAGTTGTTTTGTCCACACATTCTTTATATTTATGTTACGGGTCCCAGGACTGGAATCACCGTAGCAAATGATTTGTGTGTCTGAAAAACAAATGTATTCGACTGAGAGAGTTAGGACGCAAACCACCGTTTCTCTTCCCAATTATCTCTTTATTGTAGAAACCAGAATACATGTAGTAAACATTTAAGACTCTCCCTAATGTATGCTGTCATTGTTACATTGCCCACTGATACATTTAAACAAGACACATTGATGTTGCTTTCCATTGTGATCAATTAAATTACACTTTACACATATTCATTCTTTCACTTAACTCACCCACTCATGTACTGATTCATTCACTCACCTCACACATTCATTCTTTCTTTTGTTCATTCATTCTCTCATTTATTCATTCATCTCGCACAGATTCAGTCAGTCAGATTCATTACAGCAACATAAACTAGCCAATTTTAGTGGTTCAAGACGCTTCTCGCCACATAACGTTGGATACGTTCCACAGAGAATGTCAGTTAGCTCAATGCTTGTCTGGTTCTACCTCATAAAATCGAAACTCCCGCCTTAACTTTAACTAGCTACATATTTGTGCAGCGAACTCGTTAATCAATTATACAACAGTCCGTCAAAACAACAGATAACCGTAATCAAAATAACGGTCAGATGTCCGGAGCTCAAACACTGAAAATGTTGCCGTTCAAAATGCACAGTTGAACTCACAAGGCGTTCAGTTTACCAAGTGATGATCGCCATTTTGTAATAATGCGGCCGTACGCGGCTCTACACTCTCACACTTTCATACACTCGAAAATCAACACTCACTCTCACTAAGTAAACTCATCACACTCATGCTTCATAACTTTCACCCTTGAGAAGTAGGTTTTTGGGAGTTTTCATGGCATACTGACCTGAAAAACAAATGTATTCGACTGAGACAGTTAGGACGCAAACCACCGTTTCTCTTCCCAATTATCTCTGAGGAGAGGGCGGAAACCCCCCGCCTTAGGAAACCTGGGCGCAACACCTGCTGGGTTAATTGGTTCCGCTCCTTTCTCTCCAGCGAGAGCGTCAAAGTGACCGGAAGTCATTCATTTTCAATGAGAGCCAGCGTCTTTAAGCGGCGAAGAGCGTCGCGGCAAAGGGCGTCGCGGCGAGGGTGGTTTGGGCGTCAAAATACAGTTGAAGTTTGGTTAACTTTATGGTAATGAGATATGACGCGGTTGGGCGGCAACCAATAGAAACTTGGAAGTGCTCCGCTCCAGAGAATTGTAGAGAACACAACAGTATAAACTATTGTTCCCACAAAACTTTTGGTCCTAAGCAAAATGGAGGAGAAACTGATTATATCGGTGGTGGGTTTCCACATGTTGTACTGTAATGTAGGTTATGCACAAACGTTAGTGTTAATTAAAGACCAAGGCTAGTAAACGTGTCCTATAAACTCCATGCTGGAATTTGACCTAGCCTATCATTAACACAAAAGACACACAACAACAAAAAGCTTTTAAGTAGTGTTTTTCATTAGTTAATTTTGTTACGAAATATGTAATTAGCATTGTTTATTTATTTCTGTCATCGGTTGATTTCGCACCTTCACATTTAAAATATCTCATAAGGTTAACTTATAGCCTACTGGTGGTCAGTCAGCACAAAGATACCGCTCGACCTGTTTGTTTGCTTTATAGCCCCTTTAAAAACATTTGCATAACCAAGCTTTCCGAAGGAACTTGTACCCGCCTATTTCATCAACGGCAGAGCGTCCACAGTGTTCAACAGCGTCGTTGGCAGGGAGGTTTGGGCGACTCTTGACGCTCTCGCCGCTCTCAGTGTGAACGTACAGTAACTGTACGTTCACACTGAGCGCGGCGAGAGCGTCAAAGTGACCGGAAGTCATTCATTTTCAATGAGAGCCAGCGTCTTTAAGCGGCGAAGAGCGTCGCGGCAAAGGGCGTCGCGGCGAGGGTGGTTTGGGCGTCAAAATACAGTTGAAGTTCGGTTAACTTTATGGTAATGAGATATGACGCGGTTGGGCGGCAACCAATAGAAACTTGGAAGTGCTCTGCTCTAGAGAATTGTAGAGAACACAACAGTATAAACTATTGGTCAGTCAGCACAAAGATACCGCTCGACCTGTTTGTTTGCTTTATAGCCCCTTTAAAAACATTTGCATAACCAAGCTTTCCGAAGGAACTTGTACCCGCCTATTTCATCAACGGCAGAGCGTCCACAGTGTTCAACAGCGTCGTTTGCAGGGAGGTTTGGGCGACTCTTGACGCTCTCGCCGCTCTCAGTGTGAACGTACAGTAACGCTTGCGTTTATTGCTTATAGTTAGCAAAAAAAAACCAAGAATGAATAAGGTATATCAACAATACTTAATTTAACAATACTAATATATAAGAAATATTTATGTATTTATTTATTTGAAGAACACATAAGTGCTCGCCTATTTTGGGGGGTGCACCACATTTACATATATTCAATTAGCAGATGCTTTTATTTAAAGCAACTTCAAAGAGAGGTAAAATACAATCCATGCATTTAACCACTCAGGAGTTAGTTGTGGTACAAGTGCCCCAGCTAAGTTCACTAAGAGAACCCCATACAAGAGCAAGAAAACCTGAAAAGATAATATTTGGGATGCTCTCAACAAAATAGTGATACTTGAGCAATCACATCGAAGCAGGTCTGTTGCACCATTATTCAGAGCTATAGTGTACCTTTCAAACAAAGTGTCTCAAAAGCAAGTGTGGAGGAAATACTCGCCATAAAGTGCCAGTAAATCTACATCATAAAAGTATAGTCCATCGCAGGGCAGATACAGAGAAACACACTCACACACACGTTCATACCTAGCGGCAAACTCCACACAGAAAGGACCCTGGCCACCCAGCCGGGAAACGAACCCAAGACCTTCTTGCTGTGAGGCGACAGCACCACCGTGCTGCTGTGATCACGTCTGTACGGGTGAAATTGATCACTAAGCGGACGATCGTTATTACCAATTTCTTTTTCTTTATTTCTCATGCAGATTACCATCTAATTGACATTTGTATATTTATTACGTGAATATAAAGTAATGAAACGGAAAGCGTTGCTACTTACCAAGTTTTTGGGGAGTCTTCCAAAACACAGTAGGCCTAGCTGTTTCAAACGCTTTTCAAATTACAGTACTGTACAAATTAAATTACTGAACTGTGTATAATTCAAATACACTATAATACAGTACAGCACTGTATATAAAATATAGCTTATTGTCGTTCAAATTTTAATTAGGCTATAGCCTAAAACATAAAATTATTGTGCGGTTTACAAAATACAGAAACGTCAGTAGTGCAAATACCGGCTAAGCCACGGCTTGGCTGGGGTTTCAGTGCATTTCTCAATTTTTAACAGAATTGAAAATAAACTGTAGGATATCAATGCCGAACTGGTAGCAGAGTTTGAAATCAAACTTAGCCGTAAAATATTCCGAGGAACACCAAGTTTCACTGTTGCATGTCGTTAGTTCGTTTTTGGCAGTTTGTCATAAGCTTCGATGACTCTTCATTTGTCACTGAGAGAAAATGACTTTCTGTTTCCCGTCACGATTTCTGTGCGTGTAGCATTAGCCTCAAGTGGCTAGCCAGAAGCAGACGGGTTACCGCGAGACAAAGTAGGCCTATCAAAGTAATGTTACAAAAAAAAGGACTATCGTGGTTTTAATTTTTATCCATATGTTGTTAGGTGTAATAAGACCCAAAATGAGCACTGTGAGCAGACTACTTGATTACTATAAGTCAGTTATACAGTACTGTACTTGTATAGGAATGATTCTGTCCCAAGCTTTTTGAACCATATAAGCGGTTGATCAATATTAGCGGTTTCCACTGTAGTGGAAATTGCGCCTGTTATGAGTATACTGTCTTTCCCTCGAGCGCATGAGAAGGGGAACTGGCAGCAAGTGTCAACACCTTTCTTCCACTAACACTCTGAAGACAGCTGTTTTGTCGTCCACAGGTTTATTAATGTAGAAAGTGTGAAACTTCAATAAAGATGAAACTCAATATTAATGGTCTGAGGAACTTTCGCTAATCACTTGGTACATTTGCTAGTTATCTGCTGCAACATTACACAAACTTCACAAGTGTTAAAAAATATGAACAAAAATGCATAGGTAAGTATGACATAAACAATATACATACAGACGATGCCACGAAAGACAGAGGATGAGAGCAGATGTGAGTGGATCTGTCAGAGCATTCATCAACATGTCACACTGTAGTGATTGAACAAACTTCCCGGTCATCCTTACTTCCTGGATCTGACTTCTTGTGACATCACTATGCATTTATTTCTAAGTGTTACCAAACTACACCACTAGGAGGTGCTAAAGAGACAAAAAAAAGAGACCTTGTTACAACTGTAACAGCACACTCCCCGCCTGGCATTGTTGAATGCCACTCTTAACTAACTACATCAACAGTAAACTAGCGGGTTACAACCTGTCCTGTTTGGGAGCAAGGAGAAGAATAATTTCTGACAAAGGTCTCAGAAGCAGTTTAGTCCCTTCTTTCCTGGAGACCCTTATTTCCACTTTACGCACTTTGTCATCTTTACTGGGGAAGACTTGGGTAACAATTCCCAGGGGCCATTCATTTCGTTTAAGCTGCTGATCCTTCATGAGTACAATGCTTCCAGGTTCCATATTGGGTTGACTGGTCTGCCACTTCCTTCTTGGCTGCAGTGATGAGAGGTACTGTTTCCTCCATCTGCTCCAGAAGGTTTGGGCGAGATGTTGGACTTGACGCCACTGCTGTTTGAAAAGGTCTCTGCCTACAGAGCTGTCAGGGGGAGCTGAGGGAATACTCACTTTCTGAGTCAGGAGAGTAGCGGGGGTAAGTATAACAGGGTCGCACGGGTCTGTGGAGACTGGGATGAGGGGCCTAGCATTAATAACGGCTGCCACTTCCGCCATCAGCGTGGTAAGTACGTCATGTGTTAGCTTTGAGGGTTCAAGCTGAAGAAACATTGAGTCAAGGATTCTTCTCGCTATTCCTATCATCCTCTCCCATGAACCGCCCATGTGAGGGGAGGATTGAAGACCCAAGAACAGCCATGTTCTGCGAGGTACCTCTCAACAGAAATGCGGTCAATGTTGGATGGGATCTTGAGTTCGGCAGACGCACTGACGAAGTTGGTACCTCTGTCTGAACGAATTTGTTTCACGGGACCTCGTATGGCAAGGAAACGTCTGAGAGCATTAATGAAGTTTGAGGTATCTAGAGATTCGATAACTTCAATGTGGACTGCTCTCACGGTCATACAGGTAAATATCACAGCCCATCTCTTGCTGTGGGCTACACCCCGTCTCATCCGGCGTGCCACAACACTCCAGGGTCCGAACACGTCCAGTCCCACGTTGGTGAATGGAGACTCCATGGACAGGCGATCAGCTGGCAAATCCGCCATCTTCTGTGTTTGAGGGGTGCCACGAAGTTTACGACAGGCGACACAGTGGTGGATGATGTTGCTCACACGTCTCTTTACACCTACTATCCAATAGCCCGCCGCGCGGATGGCGCCCTCTGTAAAGAGGCGTCCCTGGTGCAGTGTTTGTTCATGGTAATGTCTAATCAGCAGAGTTGCGATGTGGTGTTTACCAGGAATTATGAGGGGGTTCTTCTCTTCTGCCTCAAGATTTCCTTCCTTTATGCGACCCCCAACTCTAAGGAGGTTGTTGGCATCAATAAAGGGGTCCAAGGTTATGAGAGGACTATTCTGAGGGATCTTTTCATTCTTTCTTATATAGGCCAGCTTTCAGCGTATGCCTCTTCCTGCACAGCCTGGATAATGGTACATTTGGACTGACTGAGCTGCTCTGCTGTATATGCTTCTTGGCACAGGTGCCATCTCCTGCAGGCACTGCTCCCTCTTCCTGAGTTGTTATGGTAGCTGTGCGCAATATGACGAAGATGGGCAATGGCGCGATTCAAAGACTGCCATGAGGAAAACTTGGAAAAACGGTGAGATCCGAGTTCTTTGACAGTAGCCCATGTATTAAGTGTGGAGATCTGGGGGCGAACTTCTACATCCTCACTTGGATTGACAAGCTCAAAGGTGTCAAGTCTTCGGGATTCTTGACCAGGTTGACTTAGGAAAGAAGGCCCACTGAACCAAGTGGTGTCTGAAAGGTGGGCAGCAACGACAGACCTTGTGGCATAGTCTGCAGGGTTTTGGTCTGTGGATACATACTTCCATTGCTTTGGATGAGACGATCTTCTTATGCGTATGACACGATTGCTTACGTAGACATAGAAGCGCCTTGTCTCATTATATATGTAACCCAGTACCACTTTACTATCTGTATAGAAGGTCGTAGCATCAATTTGCATATCAAGCTCAGATGAAATAAGGTCCGCCAATTCTACAGCTAGTACAGCGGCACAGAGTTCAAGTCTTGGGACTGTGTGTTCAGGCTGAGGAGCCAGTTTTGCCTTACCCATGACAAAGCCTGCATGGAAATTTCCACTTCGATCGACCACCCTCAGGTAAGCAACTGCAGCTATAGCCTTTGTTGATGCGTCCGAGAAGACACATAATTCTCTCCTACAGGCTGTGGAGGGAGAAACCTTGGTGCTGGGCCGGAGAATGTGTAGGTCACTAAGGTCCTTAAGGGAGGCTCGCCAAGATGTCCACTGGTCTTCCATCTCTTCTGGCAATGGAGAATCCCAGTCACCTTTCTCTTGCGCAAGCTCTCTTAAGATGTGCTTGCCTTGAACCACAAATCCTAGTGGGTCATACACGCTGTTCACCACTGACAGTACCCCTCGGCGTGTGAAGGGCTTCTCTTCATTATCAACCTTGAAGGTGAAGGTGTCGGACTCCAGGTCCCAATTAAGGCCCAGACTGCGTTGTATTGGAGGAGTGTCTGAACCTAGGTCCAAGTTCTTCAGATCGTTGGCACGATCTTGGGGTGGAAAGGCCTCCATAACCCTTTTGTTGTTGGAGGCAATTTTGTGCAGCCTCAGGTTGGAGTTGGCGAGAATATCCTGTGTCTTCTTCAGCAGACTGATTGCATCTTCAGCAGTAGGAAGTGACTTGAGCCCATCGTCGACGTAGAAATCGCGGTCAACGAATTGCTTCACCTCGGGGTCATAGTGGGGCTCTCCCTCCCCTACAGACTGTCTGAGGCAGTGGATGGCAACTGCTGGACTGGGGCTGTTCCCGAAGACATGTACGGTCATGCGGTATTCGCTGACGTCTTGGGTAGGGTCGTTATTTCGGAACCAAAAGAAGCGTAAGAAGTTCCGATCTTCTTCCCTCACAAGGAAGCAATGGAACATCTGTTTAATATCTGCTGTCACAGTAATGGCTTCTTTGCGGAATCTAATGAGGACTCCCAGGAGAGAGTTGTTGAGGTCAGGTCCCGTTAAGAGAATGTCATTAAGAGACACCCCGTCGTACTGGGCACTGGAATCAAATACGACGCGGATGTTTCCAGGTTTCTTTGGATGGTACACTCCAAAGGTAGGTAGATACCATCGTTCTTCATTTTCTTTCAGGGGAGGGGCAACCTCCGCATGGCCATTCTTAAATATTTTTCCCATGAATGAGAAAAAATGTTGACTCATCTCTGGTTTCCTCTCAAGTCTACATTTGAGAGAAGAAAAGCAGTTGTGAGCCTGCAGTCTGTTGTCAGGAAGGCGGCGTCTTGGCAGTCTGAAGGGCAGAGGAGCCACCCAGCTATTACTGTCATCTTTCTTGAGACCCTGTTCCATTATTGCCATGAAAGTGAGGTCTTCGATAGAGCGAGCTAACTTGTTATCATTGCTGGTAAGCTGGAACACTGTGCGGCCTAGGTAAGTATCTTCTCCATTACAGGTAAGTGTTTCTCTGGAGTGTGCAACGGAGAGATCTGACTGTTTAGAGCCGAATCTCTCTTTCACGTGTAGAACACTGGGACACGGCTCAAAGATGGTTGGACGATCTCGTTATAAGGCATTAGTGAAGAGCGTGTTCACATTGACTGGCTTGTGAGCACTGCCTAAACAGACATTGCCCACGATCACCCATCCCAGACCAAGTTTCTGGGCATAGGGAGCCTCAGGAGGACCACTGACATGTTTGTGGACCTTGTGGAGTCTGATGACATCGCGACCAAGCAGGAACATGATCGGAGTGTTGGGCTCTAGCTCTGGAATGAGGTGAGCGACTGGTTTCAGATGTGGATGGTGAAGGGCAGCACTGGGCGTTGGAATCTCTGTTCTATTATCTGGTATCTCATTACACTCCAGCAGACTTGGTAGAGATTGAACTGTTTTCCCATCCAGTGACTCTATGTAGAAGCCGGAGGCTGTTCTACCCATGTTCTCTGTCACACCTGAACAGGTCTTTAGGGAGTAAGATGCAGTAGGACCTTGAACTTTGAAGATGTCAAAGAATTCAGAACGAGCCAAGGATCTATTGCTCTGTTCATCAAGGATCACATACACTTTCACTGCTCTGTCACGGTGTCCCCCAGGGTAGACCTTGGCCAAACAAATCTTCGAACAAGATCGATCAGTGAGATCTCCTCCACAGACCTGTGTGCACTGAGTAGTGACCTCCGTGGATGGTGTGGGGTGTGGCTCCCCGCCATGCCCTGAAGAGGGTCTAGTTTCTTTGACCCAAGGCGCTGGTCCTGGATGTAGAGCAGAGGTGTGTCTGTCGCTGTCACATTCAGTGCACTTGATACTGCATTGGCACTCTCTGGCAGTGTGTGATGTAGAGGTACAACACTTAAAGCAAATGCCATTCTCTCTGAGGAAGTTCTTCCGTTCCTCTATGGGTTTCTCACGGAATGCACGACACCTTTGAAGAGAGTGTGGCTTTTTGTGGATAGGACATCTCTTATCAGGATCATCTGCTCTCTCTCTGTGTCCATCTTGTTCTGAATGGGCACACGTGGAAACTTCTGTTTTGTGAACAGAGACCTCTCTTAACCTGCTGGTTTTCCATGGAGGCTTTTCTGATTTGCTGGTGTCTGCTTGGGTTGCAAAGTTGAAACATGGATCATTCCGGATCTGTGCTTGATGGTGGAGGAAGTCGGCAAAGACCGAGAAGGGGGGGAATGCTACCTGGTATTGTTGTTTGTAATTGGATCCGTGATATAGCCACTTCTCCTGGAGGCCATGCGGTAATTTTTGAACAATGGGGTTTACACTTCTGGCTGTGTCGAGGTATAAGAGGCCATGAAGATCTCCCTCTGCCTTGGCAGCCTCCACCTCCATCACTAGATCACTGAGCTCTCTAAGTTTGGAGAAATCTTTGTTGCTGATTTTGGGGAAGTCATCTAGTGCCTGGAACAAAGCTTTCTCGATTACTTCAGCTGAGCCATAACACTCATCCAGCCTATTCCAAATCATCTCTAGTCCTCTCTTTGGTTGGTTTATGTGGACAGATCTGATGCGCATGGCGTGCTCGGCTGACTCTTTTCCCAGCCATTTGACGAGAAGATCCATTTCTTTGTTGTGTGACAAATCTAGGCCTCTTACTGCATTCTGGAAGGAACGACGCCAAGCTCTGTAGCTCTCTGGTTGGTCATTAAATTGAAGCAGGCCAGTTGTGACAAGCTCACGTCGTGCAAGAAATCTGACAAAATCCACCATGTGGGAATCATCAGCATGAGTGGGCCGCAGAGCATAACCATGAGGCTGAGGAGACATAGCGTGGCTGCTGCTGTAGGGAGGATGGCGTGCTGCACGGCTGTGTGGAGGCGGTGGTAGCCGTCCATCATCGTCATTATCATTATCATCGTTATCGAAGGTTACTCCGTGAGGGTGCCTGCCATGTCGAGCCGGAGCATGACCCACATCTGGAGTGAGAAAATGGTCCCGAGACTTACATTCACCTGGAACATGGGTGTGAGTATCGTGGACGTTAGTATGAACAGCAGGGGGAACAGCTCTCTCTGTACTGAGACGTGGGGTGTGTGCAGAGTGGGGTGTACATGGCTCTGCGTGTGACCGCTTAGTCTCGTCTCGAAAGGATGGGTCCTCCCCATGTGCTAACTGTCTGTCCTTACATTCTTTACTTTGCTCCTTCACGTAATCTCTCGTGCGCTGAGCAGGGTCGAGCGGTGACGACATGAGTGAAAGATTACAGCTGCCTTTTTTCTCATTGGCATCTGTTGCTGCCTCCAGGGCCTCGGCCTCTGCTACTGCTGCGGCAGTTTCCTTTTCTAGAGTCAGCATCTCCATCGAAGCCTCCAGGTGAGCTTTCTCTACCTTCAGTCTCATCTCCTTCTCAGCAAACATCAAGCGTGCTTTTGCTGCCTCAGCTTTGGCCCTAGCCATCGCAGCAGCTGTACTCGTTGCTGATCCCCCAGAGTGCGCTGAGAAGCCAGAGGCATAAGACCTTGTCTTTGGAGCAGATGAGTTTGTCTCCATGATCCAGGTGAGTGGATTTTACAGTAGTTGAGCTGCTGAAGATATTAATGTGTGATGATAATTGCCGTAACCACATGAACTCGTTACCTCGTCTGTAGAGTGCCGTCTTTTCACTATACTGTCTTTCCCTCCTTGAGCGCATGAGAAGGGGAACTGGCAGCAAGTGTCAACACCTTTCTTCCACTAACACTCTGAAGACAACTGTTTTGTCGTCCACAGGTTTATTAATGTAGAAAGTGTGAAACTACAATAAAGATGAAACTCAATATTAATGGTCTGAAGAACTTTCGCTAACCACTTGGTACATTTGCTAGTTATCTGCTGCAACATTACACAAACTTCACAAGTGTTAAAAAATATGAACAAAAATGCATAGGTAAGTATGACATAAACAATATACATACGGACGATGCCACGAAAGACAGAGGATGAGAGCAGATGTGAGTGGATCTGTCAGAGCATTCATCAACATGTCACACTGTAGTGATTGAACAAACTTCCTGGTCATCCTTACTTCCTGGATCTGACTTCTTGTGACATCACTATGCATTTATTTCTAAGTGTTACCAAACTACACCACTAGGAGGTGCTAAAGAGACAAAAAAAGAGACCTTGTTACAACTGTAACAGCACAATGAGTAATACATTGATGGTGTGAATGGGTACAGGGAGTGGGAGAGATGGCTTGTAAGAGTTGTGAGGGTATAGTGATTAAAGGACAGGCGCTAGGTCTGTTAGTAAGAGGAAGTTTGAGGACGTCTCTGTCAGTGAGGGGGGAGAATGTAGAGACTGTTGTGTTGCATCTGAGAGGAGACTGGGAGCTTGTGTGTGTTGAAGGGAATTAGCTGCTGAAAACAGCCACCTTCTCTTCAAAGATCGTGGAAAAATCACTTAGGGGGGAGAAGGATTGAGGGGACTGAACAAAGTGGAATAAAGTTTGTGCTTGTCTGTGGTGCTGGCGATCTTGTTCTGGTCATACTGGTTTTAGCAGCCGCAGTATTAGCAGAGAATGAGGTTAGAAGATACTGATACTCATTTATATCGACGGGGTTTTTTGTTTTGCTCAGTCTCCTCTCAGCTGTCCTGAGCTTGGTCTGTTGGTGGAGAGCATTGGAAAGCCAGGGTCACAAGGGAAAATTGCATGGTGGCATGAATGTGAGTGTACAGAGGCAGTCAAAGATTAAGGTAAGGGTAGAGCAAAGTGAGTCTGTGGAGGTGCTCACATCAAATGAGCAAAATTGTTTGGGATGGGGAAGGGTGGAGAAAACTAATGAGGAGAAGTGGGTAGGAGTCAGTAAGTGAGGGGCACAGCAGAAGGAATTGGGGAGAGAGGACACTTTGGGATTTAAAGGGAGAGAGACAGTAAACTGAACGAAGAAGTGATGTGATATGTGTAAAGAGGTAACAAGTGGGTTGCTGGCAATACAGTTATGGTTCAAGATGAGGTCCAGTTGGTTTACCACTTTATGCACAGTGGAAATGTGGAGCTGTTTCAGGTCAAATGAGGTCAGGAGTGAGCTAAAGTCAGCAGCTTGTGGTTTGTCTAGATGGATGTTCAGGTCACCGAGGATGAACTGCCATCCTCTGGAATGGATGACAACAGGATGTCCAGTTCTTCAACAAAGTTCTCCAAATGACCCGTGGGGTGGTAGATGATGGCATTGTACATTTTGACAGGATTAGTAACAGTAATAGCATGGTATTCGAGTGAAGTGTTATAGCATAAGGAAGAGCACGGTAAGAACTTCCAATTTTTGAAAAAAAGCAAAAACTGGAAGCTCCCCCTCCACACCAGGACAAGTACAGTGTGGAAGAAGTTGAAGTTAGTAGCCTGGACAGGACAGCTGGGGGTGTTGCGTTCTCTGGGTGGATCCATGTTTAAGTGAGTGCTAGGACCAAGAGTGAAGAGTGGGTGGTGAAGGCAGGAATGGAGTGTGATTTGCTGACAGCAGATAGGCAGTTCAGAAGTCCAGTGGAGAAGGAGGTTTCAGCAGCAGTGCACTTTTGAAACCAGTGAGAGTTGTTAGGATTTGGTTTTCTCCTTTTGTTTTGTATAGTGTTTTTTGGGGGGAGATAAACTTGCATTTGTGTAATTGACTTCCTTAAATGGTCTGAAGCTAGTTGTTTACAGCTGAGGGTGCATGACAAACTGCCTGAACAAAGCGTGTGGGCATCCTCACTGTCCATGAGTGAAACTACCCAAAACAAAAGGCTAATTTTACCTTAGTAAAGGTGCTAATTTACCTGACGCAGCACAAACTACCAGATTACTTAGCTAACTCCCAGTTAGCTTCAGGCTCATATAACTACAGTAAACTTTGGTTTCACTTTTTCTGTTGTTTCTTTTTGTTCTTGTTTTTTCTCACTCAAGCATGCAGGGTAATCTTTTTTCTTTTTTTTTTTTTTGATGCTTGGATACTTTTGCATACTTACTTTAAGTTTCAGGAAGCTGATTGTAATCTCTTGTTAAAACATTATTGTTTTGCCTTCATCAATATGAGTGTTTTCAATATTTAACAGTCACTCTGTTATTGCTTACGTTTTAGGAGTCAGGCTTATGGGTGGATCTCGCTGCTCTGGAAGAGTAGAGGTGTATGATGGGAAGTCCTGGAGCACAGTGTGTGATGCTGACTTTGACCTGCAGGATGCAGCGGTTGCATGCCGAGAGCTGGGCTGTGGGGTTCTTGTAAAGGTGCTGGGAGCAGCTGCTTTTGGCAAAGGGGAGGGTCAGGTGTGGTCAGAGGAGATTCAGTGTCGAGGCAATGAATCTCAGATTGCCCTCTGTCCTACATCATCTTCACAGAGACGGAACTGTTCCCATGACAATGATGTGGGACTGGTGTGTGGAGGTATGAGTGCAGACTTTAGATATCATTTATTTGAAAGAGCATTACATCATATTTCCTTAGTAATGTTTATATCCTTACATCATTCTCTCTCTCTGTCTCTTTGATGTCTACAGACACTGTGAGGCTGGTAAATGATGACGGTAGTCCTTGTGCTGGCAAAGTGGAGGTTTTTCATGAAGAGCAGTGGGGTACAGTGTGTCCTATTGGCTGGGACATGACTGATACTGCTGTAGTGTGTAGAGAGCTGGGGTGTGGAGATGCTTTAAATTCACTGGGAGGTTTATTTTCTGGACAGAGATCAAAACCAATCTGGAGGGCTGATGTAAGCTGTGATGGGTCAGAGTCTGCACTGAAAAAACTGCAGATCAGATGAAGAGAAAAGAGATATCTGTTCTTACAAAGTGCTCACTGAAATCACCTGCTCAGGTAGTTACTTTTTTTAACACAACTTTTATGCAACAAGTTAAACGGACATTGAAGAAAATCAAAGTGATAAGCCATAAAATCCAAATACATATATATTTGTCTTCATGAACATATTTTTTTAAACAGTGAAAGAAACAAAATGAAACATTGCATTATTTTAAATTAGAAGCGATCTTTAAACTGAGAGTGAGTCTTTGATACATAGCTGTAATGTACTTGGACAGATTTGTAAAACACAAAGTGCAATCTCTTTGTCTACTTGTTTTTAAGAATGGTAATGTGCAACATAAAAGATTAGCTCTTAATTTTGGATTGGAATTTGTTCCATAGGGAATACAATTTTCACTTTATAAATCAGACATCCAAGTTTGGTTTTGAACACTAGTTATAAAATACAGCAATTAAAACAATTAAGACAATCAAGAAAATTGCAGACAGGTTGATGTGCTGATTTAATTTTTGTTCCTGTAATTATCCTATCATTTTACACAAACTGAAACTGTTCAGTAATTGTATTAGATACTGCAAATACAGCAAATTACAGCATCATTTTTTATTTTCCATCTCAGAGAAATTACCTTACATTGGCAGCATCTGTAAAAATGAAGAGGTGATGAGATTCCTGCCCTGTGCTTTAATATTAAAATCTGAAGAGCATTCTTAGGCCTGTCCTCAGAGAGAGTTTGTGTCAAAGTGTTTACATTGCCTTCAGATAATAATTGCTTTTTGTTGTTGTTGTTGTTGGTGGTGGTTCTCATTCCATAATTATGTATAAAATAACCAAGAGACAATGTATGTTTTAGAAATTGTCCTATGCATTATCACATAGTCGTTGTAGTTGCTGTAAAATACATCTTATGAACACTGTGAATTTTTGATGACAAAATAATTTCATCCAAATCTGTTTAGAGAATAAAATTATAATCTTTTCCATCCAAAGGACATAAAAAAAACCAGACTATCTGAGGGTTCTCACCTGTGTTCTGGGAGAGTGGAGATATTTAATGGGAGGACCTGGGGCACGGTGTGTGATGCGGACTTTGACCTGCTGGATGCAGAGGTTGTGTGTCGAGAGCTGGGCTGTGGGGTTCCTGTAGAGGTGCTGGGAGCAGCTGCTTTTGGCAAAGGGGAGGGTCAGGTGTGGTCAGAGGAGATTCAGTGTAAAGGCGACGAATCTCATATTTTCTTCTGTCCGATGTCACCTTCACAGAGCCAGAACTGTTCCCATGACAACGACGTGGGACTTATATGTTCTGGTTAAGTAGCTTTATATGACCTCTGCTCTCGAATAACTTTCAGATTGTCCATTGATAATTCCTCATTTTTGCCTGTTCTTATTTATGAGCAATATTATGTGCTGCTTTATTGTCCTGCTTGTGAGCATGTATTTAACATCAACCTTTTTTACTTTTGTTCACAGCTTACACAGACTTCAGACTAGTGAACGGCTCTGACTCCTGCTGTGGTCGAGTGGAGCTACAGTACCTCAGTGAGTGGGGCACAGTGTGTGATGCATCATGGGATACCAGAGCCTCCAATGTCCTCTGTAGACAGCTGAATTGTGGGAGTGCCGTAGCTGTAGTGGGTGGAGACTGGTTTGGGGAGGGGAGTGGCCAAATATGGTCTGACGTGTTTGATTGCCATGGGAACGAGACACGCCTCTCAGCATGTGTCATCTCTTCATGGAGTCGAGCTGCATGCTCTCATAGGCAGGATGCTGGAGTCATCTGCTCTGGTGTGTTTATATGAGTCATGTTCAGTTTAATACTGTAGCTCTGATAGTCACATGACATACAAGCACTGAGTACAATTTAGAAACATTTACCAACAAATTAAATGCTCATACAGGGGATGATTTTGGTAAAGATCAGCTCTTCTCTTCAGGTTCCTCTATGTCTGTTCATTATGGACGAGCGCGGCTGGCTGGAGAGAGGGAGTGTGAAGGAGAGGTGGAGGTTTACCTCCATGAGGTTTGGAGGAGAGTTCTCCTGGACTCCTGGAGTGTCACTGAAGCTTCTGTGGTCTGCAGACAGCTGGGCTGCGGCTCTGTGGTAAAGTTCTACGGTTCCTCTCCGTCCAGCCCAGGGGCCAGTGATGAGTGTCTGACTGGTTTCCAGTGCTCTGGGACAGAAGCTCATCTGGGGAACTGCAGCTCTCCTCAAACTACAACCTGCAGCTCCAGCCAACAGCTGTCAATCATCTGCTCTGGTGAGTATTATATGAACTGCACTTTGATCTTTGATAGTTTGTGGGATTTTCACATTACCTTTCACCAACTCCTAGAACATACTATTTATGAATATTTAGAAGTCTTTAGTTTATAGTTTAGAAAATGCTTTTTTTCCCTTATTTCTGAACCCAGGTCACAGGTCCCTCAGACTGGTGGGCTCTGGTAGTGACTGTGCAGGGCGTCTGGAGGTTTTCCATGAAGGCTCATGGGGAACAGTGTGTGATGACTCCTGGGATATTAAGGACGCCCAGGTTGTGTGCAGACAGCTCCAGTGTGGAGAGGCTCTGAGTGGCCCAGTTCCAGCCTGGTTTGGTCCTGGAACTGGACCCATATGGCTAGATGAGGTGGACTGCATGGGGAACGAGACGTCCCTTGAGGAACTGTCCGTCAGAGGGATGGGGACGACATGACTGTGGACACAAGGAGGACGTGGGAGTGCTCTGTTCAGGTGCTTAGATTTATGGATTTTATGGTAATTTTTTTAAGAAATTCCAACCTCTGTTAGTTTTTCACATTGTTTTCTGCATTTGCAACAGAAATAGTGGTTATTGTGAGGATTACTGTGGTTATTGTGAACATGAGGTTTCCATCCACACTGACTGGTAAATGAGAGTGTCTGTGCAGTCAGCACTGATATGCAAAGATAATGTGCGAGATGAACTGAATTAAGTCATGTGCGTGTCATGCTGACATTTCTAGAAATCTGGTGAGCAGTGATGCTAAAAGTTATCATTAACCTCAAAAATTATTCTTTTTTTCCTTCCTTTATTCTCAGAGTTTAAAGAGATCAGACTGACTGAAGGCTGCTCTGGGAACCTGGAGGTTTTTTACAATGGAACCTGGGGTAATGTCTGTATGAACCAGATGGACTCAGACACAGTGTCTTTAATCTGCCAAGAGCTGAACTGTGGAAAGAGTGGCAGTGTGGACTGGGCCAGATCCAGAGTGAATTCGGCTCTAAACTGGATTGATGGTGTTAAATGCAGGAAACATGACATCAGTCTGTGGAACTGTCCATCCTCACCCTGGGGTCAGAATGAATGTAGTGATTTAGAAGTTGCACAAATTGACTGTTCAGGTGAGGCAACTGTCATTGTGACGTAACCATTACTCTCGTTTTTCATTTCATTTATTTATTTACTTAAAGCGTTCTAGGTTAGCAGTAATGCTGTGTTTCTCTGTTTTTGGGAAAAGTATTAAGGCACGTCTATGAAATATAAAGATAACAGGGTCATGTTTTTGAAAAAGTGTAGATTTGCTGTTTTGGTAATTAACTCAGTTATGCTTTCCTAAATATTTTACTTTATTATTTTTATTTTATATAACAATGCTAAAAAGGAATTGTGTTTTCCTTGCATTTATAGAGGATAAAAGCAAAACCCTAAGAAGCCACCTGTCATGTTCAGCATCTCCAAACCACAGAACATGTTCAGGTCAGAACACTGTACATTCATTCACATTATATTTCTCTCCTCTGTCTCCTGATAATATTTAATGCTTTGCAATGTCAAAGTTATTAATTTATTTTTCATTATTAAATCACTGATATTGTCCTTTTTATTTTGACTGTGGTAAATTTCCAAACACTCCATTTCCTTTGTCTTTGTGTCGTGCCAATGGTATGAGGACAATCTGGTTAATGGTTCACTGTGAATATTAGACTTAATACTAATATCACTTAGCTGTAACCATAACCTTATCTCGGAACCTGAACCCAGTGAAATTACAGATATTCTGAAAAACTCTATTCATCAGCGCTCTAAACACTGAACCTAGAAATTATTCAAAATAACTCTCCATAGCCGTACACATAATAAATAACAGCATTAAAGTAGCAAGTACAATAATACTCTTCGAATTCAATTATCTACTAGCTACTATCCTTTTGGGGGTGTCTCTGCCTGAAGGGAGGAGACACACCTTGGAATTTGGAAAATATTAACTTGAGCTCAGTTGAAATAATTTTTCATAACTTTTTCCCAATGAAAAATAGTAAAATTACATCCACCTACTCGTATCTGCTGCATTTCATGCTTCCGAACAAGACCAAACATGGTTTCTTTATCATTAAAAAACAGGACAGTTATATCGATGGTCATAAAATTAGCTGCTCGTGACTTGGCTCCTGGCTATTTTTAAGTTTTACCGCACATAACAGTTCTGACTTGATATGCGTATTTAATTGATAATATCGTGTGGTTAGTTTAATTTTTCTTTTGTTCTATATAGTTTGTGCCCGAGGGGGGCAATGCAGATGGGGCCTGTGGCATGGTCTGAATTCCATTCTCACAGGGAAACTAACCTCCCGAGGTGATCTAGTGTCCCTTGAAATTAAACGTTATCAGCATTTGACCAAATGGTCTGGGGATTGCTGCGCTAAAACGTCATGGGCCATGAAGAGAGAACTGGGATCAAAGGGGATGGGGATAGAGAGGCTGAGTGAGAATGATAGAAAGAGATAAGGAAGGGTGAAAAAAGGGGGAGAGAGTTTATACAAAGAGCCCTTATGATCAGCACACACGAAGATACAGGCACCTCGCCCGGAATAGGGAGACCGGGGCCACCTCCTGGAGCCAGGCCTGGGAGGGGAGCTCGTCGGCGAGCGCCTGGTGGCTGGACCTGCCACGGGGTCCGGCCGGGCTCAGCCCGAACGAGCAACGTGGGGCTGCCCTCTCGTGGGCCCACCACCTGCGAGGGGAGAAATAGGGGCCGGGTGCGATGCCACACGGGTGGCAGGATGGGGCGAGGGCCCCAGCAGACTGGACTTACGGTGCAGAAACTGGCTTTTGGTACGTGGAATGTCACCTCTCTGGGGGGGAAGGAGCCGGAACTTGTGCGGGAGGTGGAGCGATACCAACTAGATATAGTTGGGCTCACTTCTACGCACAGTCTTGGCTCTGGAACCAAACTCCTGGATGGGGGCTGGACTCTGTCCTTCTCTGGAGTTGCCTGGGGCGAGAGGCGGCGGGCAGGTGTGGGGTTACTTGTTAGCCCCCGACTGAGCGCCGCCGTGGTGGAGTTTGTCCCGGTGAACGAAAGGGTTGCCTCACTGCGCCTTCGGGTTGCAGGGGGGAAATCTCTGACTGTCGTGACGGCGTACGCGCCGAACGGCAGCTCAGAGTACCCAGCCTTCCTAGATACACTGGAAAGTGTCCTAGTGAAGACACCATCAGGGGACTCTGTAGTTCTACTGGGAGACTTCAATGCTCACGTTGGCAATGATGGAGAGACTTGGAGGGGAGTGATTGGGAGGAACGGCCTACCTGATCTGAACCCGAGTGGTGCTTTGTTATTGGACTTCTGTGCGAGTCATGGATTGTCCATAACGAACACCATGTTCGAGCATAAGGTAGCTCATAAGTGTACCTGGTACCAGAGCTCCTTAGGCCAACGGTCGATGATCGACTTTGTAGTTGTCTCATCAGACCTGCGGCCGTATGTGCTGGACACTCGGGTGAAGAGAGGGGCAGAGTTGTCAACTGATCACCACCTGGTGGTGAGTTGGATCAGATGGCGGGGGAGGCTGCCAGACAGACCTGGTAAACCCAAGCGCATAGTGAGGGTGAACTGGGAACGGCTGGCTGAGGACCCTGTACGGAAGATCTTCAACTCACACCTCCGGCGGAGCTTCTCCCTGATCCCGAGGGAGGCTGGGGACATGGAGTCTGAATGGACCCTGTTCAGAGCCTTCATTGTTGAAGCGGCAGCTTTGAGCTGTGGCCAGACGGTCGTTGGTGCCTGTCGTGGCGGCAACCCAAGGACCCGGTGGTGGACGCCACCGGTGAGGGAAGCCGTCAGGCTGAAGAAGGAGGCCTTCCGGGCTTGGCTAGCACGGGGGACTCCGGAATTGGCTGAGAGGTACCGGCATGCCAAAAGGGCAGCAGCGACGGCTGTCATGGAAGCAAAAACTCGGGTATGGGAGGAGTTTGGGGAGGCCATGGAAAAGGACTTTCGGTTGGCCTCAAAGAGGTTCTGGCAAACCGTCAGGCGACTCAGGAAGGGCAGGCAGGGCCTCGTCCAGGCTGTTCTCAGCAGGGACGGGGAGGTCCTGACCTCAACTGAGGATGTGGTCGGACGGTGGAAGGAACACTTTGAGGAGCTCCTAAATCCAACTGACACGCCCTCCATAGAGGAGGCAGGGCCAGAAGATTCAGGAGGGTCGTCACCCATCTCTTTGGCAGAGGTCACTGAGGCAGTTAGAAAACTCCACAGTGGCAAGGCGCCAGGGGTGGATGAGATCCGCCCTGAAATGCTGAAGGCTTTGGATGTTGTTGGGCTGTCATGGCTGACACGCCTCTTCAACGTCGCGTGGGAGTCAGGGACAGTGCCTGTGGAGTGGCAGATGGGGGTGGTGGTCCCCATTTTTAAAAAAGGGGACCGGAGAGTGTGCTCCAACTATCGGGGTATCACACTACTCAGCCTCCCTGGGAAAGCCTACTCTAGGGTACTGGAAAGGAGACTGCGGCCGATTGTCGAACCTCGGATACAGGAGGAACAATGTGGATTCCGTCCTGGCCGTGGAACAACGGACCAGCTGTTCACCCTCGCACGGATACTGGAGGGATCATGGGAATTTGCCAATCCAGTCTACATGTGTTTTGTGGACCTGGAGAAGGCTTACGATCGTGTCCCCCGGGGTGTCCTGTGGGGGGTACTGCGGGAGTATGGGGTGCCAGGTTCGCTGCTGCGAGCCATTCGGTCCCTGTACAGCCGCAGTGAGAGCTGTGTCCGTATTCTCGGCACAAAGTCAAACTCATTCCCAGTGAGTGTTGGACTCCGCCAGGGCTGTACCTTGTCTCCGATCTTGTTCTTAATTTTCATGGACAGGATCTCAAGGCGCAGTCGGGGTGAGGAGGGTGTCCAGTACGGTGGCCTTAGGATTGCGTCTCTGCTTTTTGCAGATGATGTGGTTCTGTTGGCCTCATCAAACTGTGACCTCCAGCACACATTGGGGCGGTTTGCAGCTGAGTGTGAAGCGGTCGGGATGAGGATCAGCACCTCCAAGTCCGAGGCCATGGTCCTATGCCGGAAAAAGGTGGCTTGCCCCCTCCGAGTTGGGACTGAGTTCCTGCCTCAGGTGGAGGAGTTCAAGTATCTCGGGGTCTTGTTCACGAGTGAGGGTAAAATGGAGCGGGAGATCGACAGGCGGATCGGGGCGGCGGCGGCAGTCATGCGGTCGTTGTACCGGACCGTCGTGGTGAAGAAGGAGCTGAGTCAGAAGGCAAGGCTCTCAATTTACCAGTCGATCTTTGTTCCAACCCTCACCTATGGTCACGAACTCTCGGTAGTGACCGAAAGAATGAGATCGCGGATACAAGCGGAGCTTCCTCCGCAGGGTGGCCGGGCGCACCCTTAGGGATAGGGTGAGGAGCTCGGACACCCGGGAGGAGCTTGGAGTAGAGCCGCTGCTCCTCCGCATTGAAAGGAGTCAGTTGAGGTGGTTCGGGCATCTCGTCAGGATGCCTCCTGGGCGCCTCCCTATGGAGGTGTTCCGGGCGCGACCAACTGGGAGGAGACCCCGGGGAAGACCCAGGACACGTTGGGAGAAATATATATCTTGGCTGGCCTGGGAACGCCTTGGGATCCCCCAGGAGGAGCTGGTGGATGTAGCCGGGGAAAGGGATGTCTGGGCGACCCTCCTCAGCCTGCTGCCACCGCGACCCGGTCCCGGATAAGCGGGAGAAAATGGATGGATGGATGGATGGAGTTTATACAGCTGCGCATGTATATAGTGTTATATTTCATATTCTATTTCATTCTGTTATATTTATTGCGCACCCTCCTTGTACCTTAATTGTTCAATTGCTCATACCTCCCTTTTCTATTTTTTTTTCTTAGTTAACTCCTTATTCTCCTACTCTTATTTTTTTAATCCCCTATTTTGCTCTATTCTACTCTTTAGTGTCTTACTCTTTATTTATTTAAATCCCTTACTGTACTCTTATTCTTACGACTAGTGTGCTCTTATTGCTGAGTTGACCTGTTTCTCTCGACTCACACATTTCATTGTACCATTGATCCTGTGTTAACCTACATATGACAAATAACTAAAAAAAAACTTTAATTACTAAGGAACACTAAAGGTTAACAAATGTCCTTTTCTTTCTGAAAGCTGCACAGTGTCCGTCCGACATTTGGTAAAATCTGAAATATGTTTTAAAATCCTGAATTGTTGTGTAGATCAATTACCACTCAGACTGGAGGGAGGAGAGGACCAGTGCTCTGGGAGGCTGGAGGTTTATCATAACGGTATCTGGGGCTCAGTCTGTGATGATCTCTGGGACATTAGAGATGCTCAGGTGGTGTGCAGACAGCTGGGCTGTGGGCCGGCACTGAGGGCTGATGGGAGTGCTGCCTTTGGTCGTGGAGAGGGAGCTGTGTGGTTGAGCAGGGTGGAGTGCACAGGGAAAGAGATCCACCTGTGGGACTGCTCTCTCTCCCTGAAGAACCACACTGACTGCTCCCATAAGGAAGATGCTGGCCTCACCTGTACAGGTATGAGTGGGCCAGTGGTTTCTGTGGCCATTCTCTACTTGTCTAATGCATCTACGTGTGCACCTCACTTACACTCAGTTCAGTTCAATTCAGTTCCAACACTGATGAATAACTGCACTCTGATATTTTCACAGATCGATCTGCTCAACCACAGACCTCCACAGGTACACTGTCCTTTTTCATCTTCAGTATTGTTGGATCACAACTGATCTTTTTAGAATCTAGCAGCAAATTCTAATTACAGAATATTAAATTATTACTAACATTATAACAATATGGATATACACAGCGACTTACTGTTTGTGGTTCTAGTGAAACCTACATCATCTGTGACCTCATTAACATCATCAGGTAGAGTGATTATTTATGTGTTGTCATGTCTGTAAATTTTATGTTTTAGAGTCTCAGTCAGGAGATTATCTTCTTTTTTGGTGACCAAGTGTAGATGTGTATGACGAGTGTCTGTGTTATAATATATATTTGAGTGAATCATATCCTGTGGACAAATAAATATATCTCTGCATGTCTGTAAGAGTGGTTACTGTAGATACCCGGAATCAAACAGTCAATCTTAATGTAACTATAAGAGTGATCACACTTTTCAAGACCCAAATCTCATTTTATCAGAATGACCATGTGGAAGTGAAAGAATGTGTTGGTAAGGTCCAGTGTGCTATAGTGTGGTTTCTTTGTTCTCCTGTAACTGCAGCCAAACAGACCCCCCGTGTACAGACTCAGCCACCGGCCAATCTGCCCATTTCCACTGCGCTGTTCCTGGTTCTAGGAACACTGCTCCTACTGTTGCTGGTGCTTCTGGTTGTGCTGTTTTATCAGAATAGAGCACTGAGGAGAGGTAGGTCAGATCTTGAGGCCTAACTGCAACAGTGAAGTTTCTTCTTAAGTCTGTTTTAAATGTAAAACATGAGCCTGTGTTTTCCTGTCTCCTCTCACACAGCTCTCTCCAAGAGGAGACACATGACTCTGCATGAGGTCGTCTATGAGGAGATTGATCACAGACTCATCACTGAGAGAACCACAGACTCTGTTCAGAGGGGTGAGTGGACCTTACTATGGATGTGTCAGAGAGAGAGAGAGAGAGAGAGAGAGATGCATACTGTGAGTATACTTTGATCTGATCAGTTTCTATGAAATGTTCTAATTCTTTAACTAAATTTGGTTAATTGTGGCGCTTCTTTTAAAATTTTATAATAATGGAAAAACCGTGAGGCAGCTCTAGGAGTGTGATTTTTTTATATATATGTTATATGTGAATGTAGTTAGTGTAACTTATTGTGGTGCAGAAGTGTGTTTACTGGTGTTCTGAGAGAGAGAGAGAGAGTGTTGGGGAGAGAGACAGAGAGAGAGAGAGAGCGGGAGGAGAGAAAGCCAGACAGATGGGGGATACATGAATAGGAGAGTTAAAGAAAAAAAAGTCACAGGCGCAATAGCTACAGACAGACAGGAAGTGAATGCGAGCGAATGTGTGTGTGTGTGTGTGTGTGTGTGTGCGTATGTGTGCACGTGTACACGTGTGCCTGTGTATGTTTGCATTTTTTGATGATTTCATTTGCCATGATTTTCCTGTTCTCGTCTAACAGGTCGCCTTCTCTCTGAAGGACAGAACTCTGGTTATGAGGATGTTGAGGATGACCTCTTCTCAGGTACCAGGGTCAGAGAGATTCAACTTACTGTATACCCCCAGTGACAGAA
Organism: Chanos chanos; assembly: GCF_902362185.1. Classification (NCBI taxonomy): domain Eukaryota; kingdom Metazoa; phylum Chordata; class Actinopteri; order Gonorynchiformes; family Chanidae; genus Chanos; species Chanos chanos. The sequence goes on from NC_044495.1 coordinate 42,084,821, forward strand.
TTAGGTTCAGTTTTTCACCTTCCTTTATTAATTTGAATTTTCTAACTAAATAATTCTTACCCCAGGATGTGATGTTTAGAGATGATGCAGAAAAGCATGGAAGTAATACACAGAGTTTAGTAAGTTTAAGCATAAAAACTTTTATATAAATACCATGCTTTAGTCCTGCGTGTCAGAATGAGCAAGAGTGCTAAATTCATTCCAGTGCAGTGCTTCTGCGACACTATTCCCACGTATTGTAAGATTTATAGCAGAGCGAAATATTGCGACTGACCTCGGATCAGGGGCCAATCACTGGGTCCGATCACTGGTAAATATTTTGGGACCAGTATTGTTGCTGATAATTGTAGATCCAAAAAAGAGTTTGAAGCTACTTATGGCCATATGCTTTGAGAAAAAAAAAGTTTTCACCGTGACCCTGACCGTAACTTTGCTCCTGAGTAAACTTTATCTAAGATGTACATACAGTGTAATCATCCTTTAATTGCCAACATATAATGCCGTAAACACAGTAAAAACACCATCTGCTGTTGCCTCTGTGCCATTCATTTACATTCCTGCTGTCATTGTTCTATCCTGCTGCGTCATACTCCGTTTCTATAATTTAGAACGTGCCAATGATTTTTTATCACCATGGCAACTTGCTTTAGCAATTTGGAAAGTTTTTAGCAGGGCTTGTGGAGCTACACAAAACCTTCGACTCCGACTCATCGGTTTATGGTACCACTGACTCCCAAATTTGCTTCAGACTCCACGACTCCGACTCCTACTCCACAGCCCTGGTTTTTAGAAATGTGAATTAAAGCAGACCTTCAAGCTTGTCAAGTGTTGTTCATTTGTAGGGTCATGATCCTTCAGCAATAGCCTCTCGTATGAATTGTCATTGACAGAGTCAAGATTTGACTTCCTTGCATGAAGAAGAGTACAGATGTATAGCAAGTGTACAGCTGGCCCATGAAAGTGTTCTTGGTCAAACACATGATAAATGCCGGTATATAAATTAATGCCTGTTTTCCTACCGCAAAGATACATTTTCATATACCGTAGGAAAAAAAAGAACAGATAAAATGACAATAGTTTAAACATGTAATGCAGGAAAGAAAATTTTAGGAAATCAACAGCAAGCAAAGGTGTACAATTTAAATTACAGTATGTGTATGTGTTCATCCTCCATTCGCTCAACACAACTGAATTTAAATTACAGTATGTGTATGTGTTAGCTCCATTCGCTCAACACAACTGATTTTAAATTACAGTATGTGTATGTCATCCTCCATTCGCTCAACACAACTGAATTTAAATTACAGTATGTGTATGTGTTAGCTCCATTCGCTCAACACAACTGAATTTAAATTACAGTATGTGTATGTCATCCTCCAGTCGCTCAACACAACTGAATTTAAATTACAGTATGTGTATGTGTTAGCTCCACTCGCTCAACACAACTGAATTTAAATTACAGTATGTGTATGTGTTAGCTCCATTCGCTCAACACAACTGATTTTAAATTACAGTATGTGTATGTCATCCTCCATTCGCTCAACACAGCTGAATTTGGTTTCCAAAAATGAGCCAAAAGAGGATGAACAGGATGATCTTGAAGAGAATGTTCATTTCTGGCAGTTCAGTGAATGGTGTGTCTTGAGGGGTGCTTCAGATTATTCTGCTAGTTTCCCTTAGATGAAAAGACAAAGGTCAGATAACTCATTTGCATTGCTAAGATAAGAAGTGTGACAGGAGAGAACTCAAAGAGTATATGGGAGTAATGCCTTACGAGAGATGAGACAAAATGAATCAAAGTACAATTGAGTGCATATAAACTAAGGTGTATAATGATTCGTCCTTCTGGGCCATCTGCTGGGAGATCTATGTGCCATACAAAAAACCCCCAAAACAAAACAAAACAAAACCCAGAAGCGTCCATCTCTGCGTCAGGCAATTTTTCATTACAAAAATTGCCCAGTCAGTTAATCACCTTGGGTCCATTAACTTGCTTAGGTTATTCACTTAATCCATCTTTACCTTTGTAAAGCATTTATTTATCGTATGTGCAATATGTAAGAAACAACCACACGAGCGCACGCACACACACACACACACACACACACAGACACACACATACACATGCACACACACACACACATAGAAACAAACACACATGTATACATACACACAGACAAACACACACAATCTGAAGAATAATAATTTCCACCAAGTATGTGAACAGAATCTGTGCTTGTTCTTGTTGGCCTGTCATACCTCTGTGTGTGTTTTATCTGGAGAGTTCTTCAAAGAGGGAGAGGGAATATATGTTACTCATACTATTCTATTTGGCTTTATTGATTATACTCTTATCAATTATGATTATTTGATTACACATATAAATCTGAATGTGCTGAATCCTGTAAAGTTTACTGTAATATTGTAATCTAATGAAGTGTTAAAGTGGAAGTGTGACTGGTGATACATAAAGTGTGTGTTTATTGTTTCAGCAGAGTCTCTGACAGAGGAAATGGTGGAGTATTATGATGATGTGAAGACTATCAGTGGCCTGAAACGTGAGTGCGTGTGTGTGCGCGTCATCATCTACTCACCAATTATTTTTTTTTTTAATCAGATGTATAGAAATGCTGTGAAAAGGTGTCTTTGAATGATGATTCTAAAGTCTCTCTGCTTTTATGCGTTTCAGAGGAGATGGTGACACTGGACTCTACTGAGAACTATGATGATGTCAACAGTACAGGACAGAGTCCAGACAGTGTGATAGGTGTGTATCTCTTGTCTTTGGATTAATCTGAATCTCTAGCACTGTAGCAGCAAAAGAACATTTGTATTTCTGCGGATCATCTTTTTTCCCTACCAGTGCTGTTTTTTGTTATTGTTTTTTTTTTTTTTTTTACGAGAAGTTATGAACATCCTGTGTGTGTGTGTGTGTGTGTGTGTGTGTGTGTGTGTGTTTGTTTTTAAGTAGAGGGAAATGTGGCAGAAGTTCAAGCAGAGAGTTATGATGATGTCATCACTGTAGGGGAGAATCCTGGGAATGTTGTGAGTAAGTATCCTGGATGTCCATATTACACACAGCATTCTCATAATACAATACAATGTTTACTATATTAAGTAATCTATCTTTGTGACCGTGTCAGACCTAATCAGTTCTGAGGTGTTAATGGAGGACTATGATGACGTCATCACATCAGGCCATGTTCCAGATGATTTGATTGGTGAGTTATGACTTGTTTGAGCCTCACTTCAGTCAGCCATACTGAAACCACACTGATCACATGACCACATCCTTCAACATTAGTTTCCCATTTAAAATTACAAGGTAGATTTTACAATCAGTAACAAATTAGTTTTGTGGGATTTTTTGTCCTCCCATCAGTTAGAGTTAGCTGATATAAAGTCAGTGGAGTGATGTTGTGTATTTGTCCAAGTCCAAGATGCTGAATATCTTTAGAATATCATTAACGTTTGAGATGTGTTTCAGCAGATGGAGTGGAAAAGTGTGACGATATGGAGATTATGGATGAAAACCAAGAAAACCAGTTAGGTTAGTGATTGTGACCTAACAGTTATCAATCTTTTCATAATTATGAAAATTAAGACACAAACATGGGCTTTGAAATGACCTATTATCATAAAATACCAAACACACTATATCTACAATATAAAGAGTAGTAAAAACAGAGTGGTTAAAAGTTATGGGTAACAAATGAAAAACTACAAATTCTCCCAGCTCCATTAGAAGTGGAATATGACGATGTGGAGACAGAAGCCGTTTTCACATGTGCACTACGGACTATGTCCGCAGAATCAGGTTCGCATTTTGCCCAAAGTTGCCATTTTACACATGTAGCGCACAACAGGAGACTGTCAGTTTCGGACGCGTTCTCACCTACTCGCCCGGCGTAGAGCGTGCAGGAAGCAGGACATGACATTTTGTCTACAAAAACACAAAGAAAATGGCGGACGAGGCTATCGACTTTAGTCTGACGATTTCGGCGTCGGCCCTTACCGACAGAAGTTCCCGAATCTCGTCGTCTCTCCATTTAGACATTTTTCTTTGGCGTCTTTATGTAAATGACTTTTCTTCTTCACCGTCGGATGTATGTATTCTTCCGTTTTCGCATGTTAGAGACGGCACATGCCCACTTGCTCGCTGTGCATTCTCTGGACTATAATCCGCTCTATTCGGACGTGGACTCAATCAAGTATACAACAGACTTTGTACTAGGGGGCTGGTAGAAGAAAGTCCGTTTAGAATCCGATCCGACTGATTCGGATATCTGCGTTCACACACAGCCCCTTCGGTTAGAGTCTAGATTATTTTAGGGTTGCAGTGCATGTGTGAAAGGGTCAAGAGACTCTTAATAAAACAGGGGAAATTTGACAGGATTCAAAACTCCATCCTCTTTCTCTGTACATATGGCCAAAATCATCCAATACATGTTCTTGTTTTAATGGTAGAAAGTGTGTCATTACACTAACATCAACATTAATTTAGCATTTTTTATTCTTTGTTTCAGTGTATAATTCTAAATGTAATATTTGTGTGTGACTGTAGCGTTTTGAATTCTCTTGTCTTTACTTATCAGGACAGAAGTGACTGAGTGAAAGACAGCAATATGACTGACATCATCAGTAAAATATGAATAAAGATGATAGAGTGGAGTATGACATGAGGATGGGCAGATGGACGTCAAGTTTCCGTGTATCATGTATGAATGATCAGTGTTAATACATGGCTTTAATATTCCAACCTTTTTCTGATCTTATGTTCAATAGACTTTTAACATTTATTTACAGAGATTTATTTCACCAAAAATCATATAACAAATAAATTCAGTGAAGCGACAGTTGATTTTTTCTTCTGTTGTTGTAGTTTCGATTTTTATAATAATTTTCAGTGTTTTCATTTATAACAAAACTAATGTTCATGCAAGTGAAATTTGTAGTAGCTGTTGATACATTTTGATATTTTACCTCAGCAGGCGTTTGTTAACTTATCTACAGATAGTTTATCTTATTTTTAAAGCACCTGACAGTTTCTATGCTATTGGTCTTCAACACAGCTTTTAATAAGAATGTATGAAAATGCTTTGAATGTATGGGATTTATTGATGACATAAATATGGGTTTATTGGCATTTCCTCTTTATTCGCATATGACATCACACAAAGTGTTCAGAGTGATTTATTCTGTTCAGCTCTGTTCACATACAGACATGTAAGGTCTGGGTTAACACCACATTTCTCTCACTCACTCAAGCACTCATTCACACACACTGACACGTTCATTCAGTGATTTAAGCCCTACATATTCACTTATACACAAACACACACACACCGGGCCCACCCGTTCACTCTGTCTCTCACACACACACACATACAAACACCCCTACAAAGTCAAGCGCACACACACACCCAAAAGCACAGACTGGCCCACTTACACATACACACATACAAAACCACACCCAAATACAAATAAAGACAAACACACACACACAAATGCCCACCTTTTCACATACACACGCACACACAGTAACACATACATAAACACACACATATAAATACAAACAAATACAAACACACATACAGACAAAGACAAACACACACGCACAAACACACTTACAATTTCAATTTTCTTTTTTTTTTTTTCTTTTTTTTATTCTAAGCCCGCCACCACTCCTCCAACATGGGAGTCACATCGTACTTTTCTCTCTCTTTTTTTTTTTTCTCTTGTTTCTTTTTATAAATTTTATTTGATAAGTCCACATACTTGTGTACAGAGGAGACAGGTGGGCAGGCAAACGAACAAACATGCAGACAGACAGGTGACATGCTGTAGAATGACAGACAGACTGGTGAACAGGTAGACAAGGAGACAGACAGAAGGACAAAATCAATGAAATGTAAGGGAGTGAGGGATAAAGAAGAAAAGTAAAAAAAAAAAAAAACTATATGTGGGACAAGACAAAGGACTGATGCTGTGATGGGGGAAGTAACGTCAATAATTATAATATGGAAACATTGTGCAATGTGAGCATATGTCTGAATCTAGGAATCCCATCTTATACATCTTGTGCTGGGTGATATGTGTTCTGTGGATTACTTTATATTGTATTAGTATTGTTTGTCATTGTGAAAGTGTTTCTACAGATTAGAGTCCAGAAGTCTGCATTGGTAGAGAGTGATAGGTCTTTTTCCCAGTCTTGGATGGGGAGGGATATTGTTTGGTCCGAAGATGATATTAGTTTGTATAATTTGGAGATAGTTTTCTTAGTATTATTTATTTTTTCCATTTCTTCCACTGGTGGGGGTGGATGTAGGTTGTTGTTAATTTTATTAATTTTGGATTTTAGAATGGATTTTAATTGTAAGTACTGAAAGTATTGCTCTTTCCCTATGTTATACTTTTGCACCAGGTCCTGGAAAGTGATGAAGGTGTTATTCTGAAAGATATGTGATACCTCTTTGTTTCCAAGTGGTGGAGTGGAGTGGTGATTTGTCGAGTGAAAAGTCAGGGTTGTGCCATATTGGGGTGTATTTACATGGTGACATTGTGAATTTAAAGATTTTATTAATTTTCCACCAAGCTGTCAGGGTTGTTGAGATTACGGTATTTTTGAAGCAGTTGTGGTGTTTTATGGAAGTGCTAAGGAATGGTAAGTCGGAGATTGAAATTTCATTGGATTCTGACTGTTCTATTTCAATCCATGGGTTATTCTGTTGGTTGGGATGAATCCACTTTGAGAAATACTGTAGTTGATTAGCCAGGTAATAATAATAGAAGTTTGGTGCTTCCAGTCCTCCTTGAGACTTGTGTTTCTGTAAAGTTGCTAGTGTAATCCGGGGGGGTTTATTTTTCCAGTAGAATTTAGTTGTCATGCAGTTGAGTGAATTAAACCAATTAGTAGTGGGTTGAGTTGGAGTCATTTTGAAGAAGTAGTTCACTTTAGGTAGTATGGTCATTTTTACAGTTGCTATTCTACCATGTAGAGAGAGTGGTAAATTTGTCCAATGGTTTAAGTCATTTTCTATTGATTTTAATAGTGGAGTGAAATTAAGGCGAAACAACTCTGACAGCGGAGATATTTATGCCTAGATATTTAATATTACCTGAGGAGGTGAGGGGCGTGTTTTTCGCTGTAGCGCAGATGGGTAAAATTGTTGATTTTGTCCAGTTTACAGTGTAGTCTGATATTTCAGAAAATAAATTGATAAGCTTCATGGCTTCTTGCAGGGAATTTGATGGGTCTTGGAGGCAAAGCAGTATGTCGTCTGCGTAAAGGCTGAGTTTGTGGTGTGTGTTGGGAGTTTGGATTCCTTTGATGTTGTTATTTTGGCGTACTGTAGCAGCTAGAGGTTCAATGAACAGGGCGAAAAGTGATGGTGAGAGTGGGCATACTTGCCTGGTCCCTCTGTGTAGCATGAAACTCTGTGATCTTAGTCCGTTAGTAGAAACTGTGGCCATCGGTGAGTTATACAGTGTTTTTATCCATTGAATAAACGATTCCCTGAATCCAAACTTCTGAAGTGTTTTGGATAGAAATGTCCGGTTTACTTTATCAAATGCCTTTTCCGCATCTAATGAAACAAGTATTGTTTTTGTTTTACTTTTTTGGGATATATTGATTAAATTGAATAATCTGCGCATGTTATTTGATGAATCTCTTCCTTTGATAAATCCGGTTTGGTCTGAGTGGATTAGTGATGGGGTTACTCTTTCAATTCTGATGGCTAGCGCTTTACTGATAATTTTGAGATCGGTATTGATGAGTGATAGGGGGCGGTAGCTAGAACATAGGCTTGGGTCTTTGTCAGGCTTCAGTAGTACTGAGAGGAGTGCTGTGTTCATATGTGGCGGGAGTTTTGAGTTTTGTTTAATATCAACAGTCATTCTAAAGAAAAGAGGGGAGATTGTTTGCCAGAAGTGCTTAAAGGACTCAGCAGGGAAACCATCAGGTCCTGGTGCTTTATTATTTGGTATCTGGTTGAGGGTGTTATAGAATTCTTCCAATGTTAATGGTGCGTCTAGTTCATTTGCTGTTTCCTTGTTAAGCTGAGGAGGGTCAGTACTATTGAGGAAGGAATGGATGTCTGTCAAATCTGGTTCATGATCTGAGGTGTATAATTTAATGTAAAATTCCCGAAATGTATTATTTATATCTGTAGGTGTTTGCATGGTTTCCCCTGCTGAGTTCTTTATGACCAGGATAATGGATTTGTCTTTGGCTCGTTTTAATTGGTTTGCCAGATATTTACCAGATTTGTTGCTGTATTCAAAATTGTCATGTCTTAGTCTTTGCAGTATGAATTGGTTTTTCTTGTTTATAATAGTGTTCAGTTGAAAATTGGTTGTTGTTAATTCATTCAGAAGTTGTTCCGTGGGATTATTAGCATACTTGACATTTAATTCTCTGAGTTTTTGTTCCAATTTCTTTTCAACCTCATTTTCCTTTTTCTTCTTGTGTGATGAGTATGATACGATTTTTCCTCTCAGTACAACTTTAGCAGTTTCCCACAGTAATGAGGGTGAGATATCCGGGGAATCGATTATTTCCATGAAGGATGTCCATTCTTCTCTGAAGAAAGTGTTAAAATCAGGATCTTTAAGCAGCGAAATATTGAAACGCCATCTGGGTGAGGGTTGTTTAAATTGTTTAGTTTTTAGATTGAAGGATACAGGGGCATGATCGCTAATTATGATGGGGTTGGTGTGAAAGTCTGAAATATCAGATATAACTGAATTACTGGTAAGAAAAAAGTCTATGCGAGAGAATGACTGGTGAACCGGTGAGAAGTACGTGTATTCTCTGGTTTATGGGTTTTTTAATAGCCAACTATCACCAAGGCCGAAATCTTTCATATACTGCTTTAGTGTTTCGGTGGAGTGCCAATTTCTAGAATTACCTGATATGCTAGACCTATCTAGGTTGGTGTTGATGACAGTGTTGAAATCACCTCCAATTATTATTGTTGAATTTGGGATTTGGGGTTTCATTCAGTGAAGAGAAAAATGTATGGAAGAAAGTGGGATCGTCAGTATTGGGTCCGTATATGTTTGCTATGGTGATATTGTTGCTGTTAATGGAAGTGTTGATGATGACATATCGCCCTTCAGGATCAGTAATGGTGGTTTTATGAATTAATGGTATTAATGGTATTTGTTTATTAAAATTGATATGCCCCTTTTCTTTGAGTTATAGGTTGATGAGAATACTTGATTGAAATGTGGGGTTTTTAACTTCTGAGATTCAGCTGCTGTTAAATGAGTTTCTTGTCGTAAGCATATGTCAGCCTGTAATTTGATTAGGTGGTTGAAAATTTTAACTTTCTTCGCCTGTGAGGAAATCCCACGGGTATTCCAGGTTATGAATTTAAGCGACATGTTTTTATAAGGATTGAAGTCAGTTTTAAAGCTGAGTGTTATGTAGTATTGTGTGTGTTATATATGATAGGAAGAGTAGATATGATTGTGAAATTAGTAGTGGGCTGGTATTTGTTTGCAATACCACATTTGGCAAAAAATTAGATACCTGCAGTAATAACGATCCATTAACAGTAAAATGAATAACATCATAGAGAAGCGACTTTGCCATAATCATCCTGCTTACATCATAATGCAGTGTCATCCCAATTAAGAGGTTAATTGCATATCCCCATTTTCTCCCAGTTTCCCTTCTCTCCCAATTTTCTAAACAAAGATAGACACACAGACGCAGAGAAATACAGAAAGAAAGACAAAGACAAACAGATAACAATGAGATAGAGTAGAACACAGAGAGGGAGAAAGAAATATATATATATATATATATATATATATAGATGTGTGTAGGTAGTGTGTGTGTGTGTGTGAGAGAGTGAATAAGTAAGTAAGGTAGAGGGTGTGAGTGTTGATGTTGAGGTTGTCAAGACAGTGGAGTTAGTTACACAGCAGTAGGAGTGTAAGTTGCTAGCAGCCGGCATTGTTGGTATAATGGGGTCTCAGAGAAGCCAGGGTGTGGTGTTACAGTCTCGAAATAGATGTCCATCGATGTAGAGTTTGTCCACAACAAGGGAAGTCCGCTTGCCCTGTTCCCTGTGCTTTTTAAGAATTGGCCATAGTATTTTGCGGCGCTCGTTTATTTCCCGAGGGAACTGGTCGTTGTGGCCGAATTTGGTGTCCCTCAGTTCCTTCCCATTGTGTTTCACCTGTTCTTTTTGCTGGAAGTGTTCGTATTTTGCGATGATAGCACGGGGACCTTTGTTTGTGCGTGCGCCGAGGCGGTGAACGCGGTGAAAAGTTATGTTGTTCACAGTCTCTGGTGGAATTTTTAGATCGCGCCGCATAAAATCTTTAATGAGGGCTTCCGGGTTGGTATGCTTTCTGGAATTCCAGAGAATATCAGATTGTCTCGCATACTTCTAGTTTGTAAATCCAGGATGGTTTCTTTCATAGACTTATTCTCTTTCAAAACAAAGTTCATCTGGTTCGTGGGGGTTTTCGTTGTAGTTTGGAGTTCTGAGTTGTGTTTTTGGAGAGTCTCAACCTGGTGGTGGGTGAACTCGAGGCTGGCGCGCAGCTCTTTTATTTCTTGATGCAGCACGCCAAGGATATCAAGTTTTTTATTAATGGAGGCGAGTATACTGACCTCGATTCCGGTGGTGGTGAGATCGTCTGTGCTGGTAGAGGAGTCAGTTTTTTTCCTCTTCGCCAGGTTAGTGCAAGTGTCTTCCATGACGCACCGCGAAAAGCAATCGTCAATAAATCTCTCAAGTTGCTCCATGATGAGATTTGTGTATTTGTAATCTAGTTGGAGAATGACTAATTAGATGGAGAATTAGGTGGATAAACTATATTTTTAAGGGACGAAGTCTAATAGGCGCGCACTGCCAAGTTTGAATCTCCCTCCTTAGCTGTTGAATTCTCAGAGCTCACGCATGCTCAGAATCCTCACAGGAAACATTCCAAAAGTTACATAGTTACAATTTCAATTTTCGGTTTTATCTTGTTTGTATAGCACTTTTTACAATCAAAGTTGTCTCAAAACAGCTTTAAAGCAATCAGTGCCTAAACGCCCAGTGAGCAAGCCGAAGGTGACAGTGGCGAGGAAAAACTCCCTAATGCAATGAATAGAAGGAGGAAACCTCAGCAGGGGGAGCCCATCCTCCTCTGGCCAGCACATAAAACAGACATTCACAGTGTGAAGAGAAAATCCTGCTTTTTGTATATAGATTTGATGTTTTGCACTTAGAGATATCTCTAGAGATATCCATATGGCATAACTTAAGTCGTGAATTAAAAGAAAATTAAAAGAAAAAAGTAACAGATGGTAGAGACATACTGATCAAAGCATGGTCAATGTATAGCAAAACCATTCACCCCCACATTAATGACATAACATGTCTAAGAAGCTGAAATGGTAACTCTAATACAGAAAAAAATATGAGAACAAGCACCAAAGTCCTTAATACATGTGGAGAGGACCAAACATACCTCACTCACTCATTATCTAAGCCGCTTATCCTGATTAGGGTCACGGGGGGTGCTGGAGCCTATCCCGAAAGGCAGGGAAACACCCTGGACAGGTTGCCAGTCCATCACAGGGCAGATCCACAGACAAACACACTCACACCTAAGGGCAATTTAGTGTCTCCAATTCTCCTAACCTGCATGTCTTTGGGCTGTGGGAGGAAACCCACGTAGACACAGGGAGAACATGCGAACTCCACACAGAAAGGACCCTGGCCACCTGGCGGGGAACCAAACCCAAAACTTTCTTGCTGTGAGGCGACAGCACTACCCACTGCGCCACCGTGCCGCCCACCAAACATACCTGAAGGAGTTATATATGAGTGAATTAAAAAATGTAGATATTAATGTATAAGCATGGTTCCTGCCCATTTTCACTGACAAGATTTTAAAACTTTTCTGTGACTTTTCAATGACCTTTAATGAAATTTCCATGACCTTTCACTACCTACAAGTACACAAAATTGCATGCTTTACTCCACAGGTTGGGCTCAATTATTAAATGACAATTAAACAACAGCCTTTTCCATTCATGTAACATCAGTTATTTTCATATTCACTTCAAACATTCAAAATACAGACACTGTAATTATATTGCTCCTTATTAAATGAAAGTGCTTTACAAATGCTTGGGCAATTCTATCACATCTTGTTGGGCAAGACATGTAAAGCACTTTCGTATAACAACGTATAGCAATGACTTTCAGGGAAAACAATGGATTTGCTGATACACAGGTATGACTGTTCTAACGACACAAAAAGGCTTTAACCAAAAACAAGTCTTGCCCAACAAGATGTGATAGAATTGCCCAAGCATTCTACAGTGTACTTCAAGTACTTACTGTGCATAGCAGTACTGTAACGCAATGGACTGGTGGTTGTATGAGGGTGTAATTGCAGGACCAGTGCAGTGGGGGAGCCAGTGCACTCAAGTAGGAAGTGCATACATCATTAGGAATAGAAGAAGATCAAGTAAGGCCCCACCCTCTTTTGTCTCCTTGGTGTCTTTGTCAGGTCTTGGGGTAAGGTGGATGGCATACAGTCTGGGTTTGTTTTGTTGGTTTCTACGGTTAGTGTGACCAGGCTTTGGAGTATGGGTGAGAATTAACTGTATTTAGTAGCCTTGAGTCAGCTGCTGTAGTTATTTCATTTGGCTTGACAAGTTTTTTTTATGACTGTCTTTGTTGCTTTTGTCTTGTTGTGTGTTTGTAGTGGTGGGCAAAGCAAGGCTTCGTGTATTACTGAAACATTCAAAGCAATTGTCCTGGAAATTTTGAAACAGTTTCAAAACAATCCGACCCCTGTCTCCATGGTAACACCTACTGGCCACTTTTGCAATCATCACATCTTGATAATGCTGTTCTGTGAAACAAGGATTCAGACGAGCATTTACAAATTCTAAACTACTTATTATTCTGGTGGGTTATGCCAGGCTATCAATACATATGATGAATACCTATTTTGGAGAAATGACCATACAACAAACAAAAACAAAAGCTTTCAGATAGTCAGAGACAGTAAATTGGGACTTTAATGAACAGTGTGCTTCAATAAATATTTATTTTTTCCTGTTGTGTTGTGTTTATTAACATCTGTGATTTCAATTGCTGGGTATGTCAGATTCATGTGTGAGACATGACGTTTAGAAAGATAATCTATTGACAAAAGGCTGGTATGTTTATTGGGATAAATAACCACATGGGTTTTGTGGGTTTGAGTGTACTTTGTAGTTTATGAAGTGTAGGCCCCTTTAATGTACTTTCTTTGTGGAACATCATGTAGTGGCAGCTGGTTAGCTGGAAACAGAGGAAGCCCAAACCTCATCTTTAAATCTATCCTTAATTTCCACCTGTTCCCATTAATCCGCCTTAATTAACAATAAAACTAACAGTTCACAGAATAATCAACTCCAATCGCCTAAATAGGTTGAATGATTACCAGTGTCATTTCATGACTGTATTATTTCTCCTTACTGAACTGTGTAGCATTTGTTATACCCACATGTTCTTGTAATTTGTGAATACTTGAAGTTTTTGCTCTCTGCCCGATGTCCGGGCATATTAATATCATATGCGCTTGCCTGATTTGCAAGAATCTGGCGTTTAAATGCTCGTGAAACGCTGTGGATTGTCCAAAGTTTGTGTGCTATAGCGAAAGATTCAGCGTGAAATTATTGAACAAGGATGGCAAATATCTGAATACATATTGGAAAACCAATCCCTTAATGTGTTTTACCTTTTAGCTTTCCTGTGTTATGAAGTTTAAAAAATGGAAGTAAAGTTATTCAAATTTCAAGTTTATTTAGAGCCCAGTATCACTGTTTAAACTCTAAAAGGGCTTTACATGCCCACAACAAACAAAATCATTGTTATGAGGGGCCAAGCACTGAAGGTGCAGGCACCTATTGTTTTTCTTAGAATTTTTCACTATTATTTTTTCTGCCATGGGAGTCTACGGCAGCTCATAGAACCCCTAGGTGGATTTTGATGAAATTTCGTACATTGATGGAGGACAGGTCACATTTCAAGGTACATTTTTGCTTATAACTTTTGAACCGTTTGTCTTAGAGTTGTGATCTTTTTTCCCTGCATACTTGGGTTTTGACAAGTCGAATGTACCCATTGCCGTTAATTTCCGCCATGTCGGATTTTTCCACCATTTTGAATTTTTTGAAAAACCTACTTTTGCGAACTAGTCCTAGACCACTGATCCTATCACCACCAAATTTGGTACATATCATCTACACTGGGGTTTGACTGAAAGTTATATAAAGAGATTGCTTGGAGAAAATATATGGCCACTGTCGTACATTGAACTTCGATGGCAAAGACACCAAACAGGAAGTGAGCCATAGCTCTGCAATGCTTGGTTGGATTGATGCCAAGCTTGGTGCACTTTTTTGCCAGGGGGAATACTAGGTGCCCACCAAGTTTCATGAAATTTGGCCTCATAGGAGCGCTATACCAGAAAAAACACACAAACATGTATTAAAATACCTATTACTTAGGACAAAAGCAAATCTTTCAACTAAACTTCTTGTGCAACATCATAGCAAAGGCTGGGAAATTATGAACCCTAGGTGTCGGACATTTTGTGTTTTGACCTTCTTGGTATTATTGTTTTTTCAATGGCTTTCTATGGCAGGCCTTAGAAGTCCTACATGGTTTTTTGTGGAATCTCCAAAAGGTGTAAGAATGGATGTCTGTTCACCCTGTGATGGACTGGTGCCTTGTTCAGGGGTTGTTCTGATTGATGGGCTACCTGGTGGCCATGGAGTGCTTGGCCCCTTCTTTGCTGCTTGCAGCTATATTTAGTTATTGAAATCGATCTCAATATCAGAAAATAAACTTTTAGGTTAGAAACAACAAGATCTTTTATATGTATAATGCATCAGTGTTGAGTGCAATGCACAATAGAGTTTAGCACTCAGGCCAGTTTGCAAAAAACAGTAACTCTATCAGAATTTTGAAACAGGGGTGAGCCGCACTGAACCTTCATTTAGCTCTTGTCAGGTGACATGGGCGTTTGCGTCTGTGCTTCGAAAGCTCGGCACAGCATTGAAACATCTATTTCTTGCCTGTTAAATTTTTGTTAAGTCCCGGTCAGGGCGGCCAACCTGTGCTGAGACTCTGCACACCCTCTACCCCACGAAAACGACAAATGACAACAATCGGCTGACCCAAGCAGAGTCGAGCAGAGTAGCCCACGACGGAGATCATCTGTGTTCGTGGTAAGCTGATAACTGTCACGTGAAATACATTACTCAAATAATAATAAACATCCCCCATCACTTCTTCTTTTGGCCCAAATAAGCTTCCCAATTTACAACATTCATGTCAGCCATGCTTGGTTTTGCTGCAGTAATGTGAAAGCCCATACCATCAGTCAACCATCAAAATTACGTTAAATGTTAGGATATCTGAGTGGTGTTGGCTAAGCTGTCAACAAATTTGATTGTAGGTTTATTTATTAAACAGTGCAACAGTTCTAGTGAGTAAACAAATCATTTCTCCCTCGTCCGTTTTTCTGGCAACATCGTTTACAGCATGTCAAAACGCTATCCATTGCTAAATTAGGTTACCCACAATGCTAGCTAATGCCATGTTTATCAG
This sequence comes from Chanos chanos, assembly GCF_902362185.1. NCBI lineage: Eukaryota > Metazoa > Chordata > Actinopteri > Gonorynchiformes > Chanidae > Chanos > Chanos chanos. The sequence continues at coordinate 42,100,447 of NC_044495.1, forward strand.
TGGAAAACCTCTCACGTTAATGTGCGGTTAAACTATAGCGTTTAGCTTATTCTGCCTAAATGAAGCAATGGTGAATAGGCCTATATCTGTGACTCGTATGTCTGTCGGTGCATTGGAAATCATTAAACCAGAGGGAACACGTAAGTAAATGTGAGCAGAACAAGTATCTGATATGGCTTGGTAGCCAAACAAAGTTATCTAGCTTCTCTTTCAAATGTGTAGGCGTGAAGTCTCAAAGTCGCAAGTCTTTATTGCAGACAGTGTTGTAGTAGTAGATGCATTCAACAGACGCATTTACTCTAGGTCACTATCAACGTACTACATACTCTAAGAACGACATGTTTTAGACGGCGCCAAATTGTGGTTGAAAAATGGTTTCTTATAGCTTGCATTGGACAGAATTAAAAGTAAAAAAAAAAAAAAATATATATATATATATATATGTACATATACGTGTGTGTGTGTGTGTGTGTGTATTTTTTTTTGTATCTTTATACATTTGACTTTTATTTATCAAAACTTTGATATATTTTGTTCAAAGTACTATTTATGGCAACAAAACAAGTTTATTTCTAAACTGCATTATGTCTCATTATTTTGGTGAGAAATGTTTATGTTATGGGTTTCTGACAAAAAAAAAGAGAATATCGGCAGATATATCATTATCGTTTTTTAACCCCACATATCGAAATTGGTATCGGTCTTAAAAATGCTGTATTGGTCAAGCTCTAGAGCAGAGTCTGCCGCCTCGGGCCAAACTTTCACCGTCCTCACTGTTTTACACATGTAATGAGAGGTGTGTACTTGAGGAGCAAGAGCAGAGAGAGGTGATCAGACTGGCAGTAACGTTTCTCCTCCTGTCTTCTGTTTATCTGTCTGAGGTATTTTTGATTTAGTATCATGGGATAATTCAGAGTTAAATTTGGGGGGTTAAATTTGAGACACAGGAAAGAAGAAAGGGGGTTCAGTCTGAATATTTAAATATTTAAATGTAGGAACATGAGAAGAGAAAAGAAATGAACCTGACCTGTTTTATATACAGTGGATTAACCTAACCAGTCAATGAAAAAAATCTACATGTTGTTGGATCTTGCAGACCCAGGCCAAACTAATGTTGAATATTTACCATAACTACAGCATAGTTAAAAGGGAGAGCTAGAAGGTAATACAGACATGAGGGCACTCTGGGACACAAGGCGGCCACTCACTCCACCGTCAGCAAACCTGAGTGAACGTGTTAGAGTAGGGGGGCGACAGCATCCAAACATCCCAGTTCACCAAACATTCTATGCCCGAGAACCCTCCAGATCTGCTCCTTTGCCTAGTAAAGAGCTGTTAGCAAAAGGCTTGGCTAAACAGATAAGTTTTCAGCCTTGACTTAAACATAGAGACTGTGTCTGAGTCTCGAACATTAATTGGGAAAAGTGTGTTTACTATTTTAGCAGAGTCTCTGACAGAGGAAAAGGTGGAGTATTATGATGATGTGAACACTACCAGTAGCCTGACAGGTGTGTGTGTGTGTGTTTGTGTGTGCTGATCATCATCATCTACTGGGTATTTAATCAGATGTATGGAAATGTCATCTAAAGGTGTCTCTGCTTTTATGTGTTTCAGAGGAGGTGGTGACACTGAATTCTCCAGAGAACTATGATGATGTCATCAGTATGGGACAGAGTCCCGACAGTGTGACTGGTGAGTCTCTTGTCTTTAGATTCATCTTTTCTATTTGTCCATTGATGACAGAGAGTCATCTCAAGCGCTGTAGCAGTGAAAAAAGCAGTTGCATTTTGTTCATTTTCATTGCCAATGTTGTTTCACAGTGTTGAACTCTCAATTTTCATGACTTTTGCTGCCTTTTTTTCATTCATCATCACTCAATAAACACCATTTGGCTGTATCTGTTACTGCCTTATGGGCTCTACATTAGAGAGTGTATTTTATCCTCACCTGGACCTCACATGTCACCTACTGTTTCATATGAGTTTTGAGTGTGTATTTTAAATTAGAGGAACATTTGGCAGAAGTTCCAGCAGAGAGCTATGATGATGTCATTGCCGTAGGTAAGAATTCTGGGAGTGTTGTGGGTGAGTATTCTGGATGTCCATATTACACACAGCATTCTCATAATACAATATACTCATAATACAATATATTATGTTTACCATATTTAGTAATCTATCATTGTGATTGTGTCAGACCTAATCAGAGATCTCATTAGAGGGCTGTGATGATGTCATCACCCCAGGGCATGTTTCAAGTGATTAGATTGGTGAGTTTTGACTTGTATGACTCTCGGTTCAGACAGCCACACTGAAACCACTCTGATCATATGACCACACTTACAACGTTAGTTTCTCATGGAAATTACAGGATCTTTTTTTTCCCCCGACATAAACATATTTTTTTCTCTGTAGTATTTTTCTCATAGTATTTCAGTATTTCATTTTTCATAGTTTTTACACTAGCCAGTATAAAGTCAGTGGGGTAAAAATACATACTTACTCTACCATTTTAATATTGTATGTAATGAGTTGATGAGTTAGTGAGTTATTACTTAGGATGGTGTGGATTATTGTTTCAGAGACAGTTATAGAAGAACCACCAGAGGATTATGATGATGTCATCACTAGTCAAGGTGAGTTTCAGAAAAAAAGAAAAAAAGTTTGACAGGATCGGGAACTCCAAGTTCCTCCCCTGTACGTATGGCCAAAATCTTACCATATTGTGACAAATAAACACTCTCCTGTGTTGATGGTAGAATGCGTCATGACACAAAGAGCAACATTTGCAATATGACTGACAACATCAGTTAAATATGAATAAATATGATAGAGTGGAGTATGACATGAGCATTGGCAGAGGGACAGCAAGTTCCCACATATGAAATATAATTGTTCAGAGTTAATACATGGCTATAATATTCCAACAGTTTTCTGGTCTTATGTTCAATAGACATTTATTTACAGAGTTAAATTCAATCCAAAATCACACTGGAAATAAATTCAGGGACATACATGTATAGTCAAATGCATTTTGTCACACACCTTAATTCTAGCATTTTCCATTCTGAGAGTTTTTTTTTCCTTTTTTTGGTTAAATAAACTCAGATTTATGCATTATCTGCATGTTCAGTTTATTTTTATAATTTACATCAACAATCATCTGTAGATGTTACTGTCACAGCCTGCACCTCCATTTTGGACTTTTAGTTTGACATGTCTTTGTGCGCCTGTTCTGTGTCTGTCTCCGCCCCTCACCTGTTCCTGTTTGTCTCATTATTAACCTCATTCCCCCCTTGTTAATTTTATCCAATCATGTTTGCCCTGTTTAGTTTTCCTCTTGTATTTAAGCCCTTGTGTCTCCCCTGTCTGTTGTAAATTGTTGTTTGTGTTTTGTGCCCTCTGTTATGCTGCACCGGTTGTTATTGGTTTTTGTTCCAGTTTGTACTTGGATTTTGATCTTCATTTTAAGTAAGGTCCTCTGTTTTGGCACCTTCATCATCGTGTCTTTGCACTTGGGTCCTGCACCACACCACCAGCGTGACAGTTACCTTATCTTCAACATTTTTTTCTTTTTTTTTTTTGTCACCTGAAACCTTGTATGTTATAGATTTGCAAAACAGCCTTTAATATAAGTGTATGAAAATGTGTTGAATGTACAGTATTCAATAAACATTCATATGAGTTCATTAGTGTTTCATTTTTATTCCCATTTGTGCATACCTTTATTTCTAAGACACTAGAGACAATTCACTTTGTCTGTACATTCAGCTACACAGACATATTACTTTACACAATAAAGACCCACATGCTCACTCATATGTACACAGACATTGACTCACACAGAGTGGCTTATACATTCACTCATACATGCACACACAGGTATAGTCTCTCACTCATATAGGCACACACAACTGAATAAAATTCTATTTTCTTGTAGGTGCAATCCCATGGGCACAAAGTGCACTTGGCAGCCGCTGAAAACGTAATATAAAAACATAGTTCAAACAGGTAAGGTACATTTTGCTTAGGCCTATAGGCTCATGATTGTACCTCATTTTGGTTTTGATCATATTTGACATATTAAACAAAGTAAATATCATTCAGTGGTTATTTCAACTTGGAGTAGCTTTAACCCCCCAACAGAATGCTGTTTTAAGACACACAAATGTCCTCTTGCCTAATATCCTGCTTAGCAGATTAACATTTGAGTTCTATTCAGATAAAAAAAAAAAAGAAGGGAAGTGGCCCGCAAAATGGGTGGAGGGCCACCACCATCACCTCTGACAGAGGCAGAGGAGCTGGCCCTGAGCCTTAACCTGGGCAACCAGTGGCTGAAGGCATCCCTGGAGGGAGCTCATCCATCTATATCTATATCTATATCTATATCTATATCTATATCTTTATCTATACATATTCCTTCTTTGGGTTTTTAATTTCTCCCAACAGTCACTGATGATCTCATCTACCTTGTTGAGCCTCCTGCCACAACAGGACTCCCTGCAGTTGTAAGTACTCAATACTCCAGAGATTTTGCCAAATATAGTAGTAGTAGTATACTGAAGGGTGGCACGGTGGCGCAGTGGGTAGCGCTGCCGCCTCACAGCCAGAAGTTTTCGGGTTCGGTTCCGGGCCGGATGGCAAAACTCTGTGTGGAGTTTGCATGTTCTCCCCGTGTCTGCGTGGGTTTCCTCCGGGAGCTCCGGTTTCCTCCCACAGTCCAAAGACATGCAGGTTAGGTGAATTGGAGACACTAAATTGCCCTTAGGTATGAATGTGTGTGTGTCTGCGATGGACTGGCGACCTGTCCAGGGTGTTTCCCCACCTTTCGCCCTATGAGCACTGGGATAGGCTCCAGCACCCCCCGCGACCCTAATCAGGATAAGCAGCTTAGATAATGAGTGAGTGAGTAGTATACTGAAACAGAATGCTCTTCTTCATCACAGGATGATGATGAAGACACATTGTCTGCTGCCACAGAGGTTCGAAAGGCCTACAGAGGTTTACATCTTAATGTTATGTATGGTAGCTACTGATATGTCTCTCCCCATTTAAATGTTTTTACATTCTTGTGTGGAATTTTGAGTTTGAAATGCACATTGAAGGGATGACTCATTCTTATCCTTTTTAACAGAGCATGACTGGGAGGAGCATTGGCAGGAGGAGAGTCCATCAACCTCCATAGTGCAGACTGACACAGTGAGATCTTCAGTAAATGCCAGGTTAATTCTGCATGTAGAACTGTAGAATTTAATGGCATCCTTATGTTTTCTCAGTTACCGATAAAGGAGTTGTATAAAATGCATCTCCTAATCCTTACCCTAACCCTATACATTTTGAGGGTGTTATGAGAGGGAGAAAAGGGAATGATATTTGTACAAAGCTTTACTTACCGTGTGCAAATCTGTTGCTCAGGGTACACTAATGATACATTCGTGAGTCATGCACAGAGCTGGGCCACTTGGCTTCAACATTTGTGATCAAGTGCGCTGCATCATATATGACCTTGACAGTGCAGAGTATGAGAAATATTAGTTGCAGTATATTGTGATGTATAGTCTTTGTTATTGTAAGAAAGTAGTGATGTACCTGCACATTAATGCTGTGGAATTTGTTCTCATCTGCGAGCAAGAAGTCCACAGTGTCTAATATTAGAGATGTAGCCCAGAGTTGTTCAAATAAATGATAGACTGTGATGAAAAAATGGCAACACTCGATTAGGTGGTCATGAGGGATTGATAATACATCTAATCGGGGTCTCAAATCCTCTCCCGACGTAAGGCTTTGCGAATTAATTTGGCTTCAACGCCGATTAGGTTAGTGAAGAAAGGACACACCATGTTTGACAGCTGCTTCAGGTTCAGCCGGAGGGAGGAGTTAGGGAGAAACTCAGGGTTTGTTGAAGAAAACTTGCCAGCGAGCAGTAACTGGTAACTGAGGTAACTGAGTAACTGAGCCAGAGTTTGAGTTACCTCGCTTTCTGGAATGGAAAACCCAGAGTTTCCTTCATCTCAGGGTTAACAAACTCAGAGTTCGCTCTGAATCCCTTTCTGGAATACCCCCTTGAAAGTAAGTGAAATAATACATTGTTATTCTGATAATTGCCACAAGAGGGTGGGAGAGAGCTACAAGAGGGCTGTACAGTGCTATGAAGCAAGGCAACTGGCTTATCCAGGTAACTCCTGGTGAAGTTCATTCAGAGTAAGCTGTAAATCTCCTAATAGAAGAGCCTTGTGCCTTAATTCTCCTAGCAAAACAAAGCCGTAGTGCTCTTTTATTAGGAGCTTTACTGCTTACTCTGAGTTAACTTAACCAGAAGGTACCTGGATAAGCCAGTTACCTCACTTCATAGTACAGCCCTATGGTCTACAACGCTGCATGACTGGGGTCTACTTCCCACTGGAAACATCTGGAGACAGAAGAAGGTCCATTTCAGAGATGGGTCAGTGAGAAGACCCCATGTGTGTCCTATATAACTCTTACACTGACTTTGTCCATCACCCTGTCCTGGCTTAGAAAGATGAAATTTTTCCACATTTACTTTGGGTAAAAAAAAGTGAGCTGCATAGCTTCTATGTACAATTCCATCTGTTGCATCCCCACATTTGAAAACAACTGAATGCGGGGAGAACCAGTCATGCAGCAGAAACCTGTGTGATTGACCCCTAAAGGTGCAACCCCAGTTGTTGAAACTGTCTTGTTGGAACTCTCTGACCATGATCTGGTAATCTCATTTCAGCGGGAGATGTGCATTTGTAATCTCTGACAATGTAAATGAAGATAAATTGACCCAGGATCCCTCCACCCACCGTTGTCGCTGTGAAGCCCGTGGAGATGAGTGCAGAGGGGTTTTAATGCTAAGCTAGATGACCAAATTCACTGTACTTTGACTGCACTGCTGTGTGGATGGGAATAGTTTGGACGACCATTTTTGAAATGGAGGAGATCAATTATGACTTGTTTGTCAGAGATTAGGGATTTGGTTACGTATCAGGGGCTGGAGACTGATCTGACTCTCACTTATTTTTAAGATGTCAGTGAATTATGATCTCGCTATGGGCTGATTGTTTTAGTCATCTAGAATGGCATGTATTCTTCTGGATTCCGCATGAGCTCTTTGTGTGTGTGTTGATTGATAAGGCTGTCTTTTGTGTTAGCTTTTGTTGGAGAAATGGAAGAAGGCCTCTGAATATTGAAGTCAACGGAGGAGGGCCTCTGTATACCAAAAAGGGAAAATGCAAGGTCAGCAAAACATGAAGGCAACATGAAAAGGGTAAAATCTAGGTTATAGTAACAGGGGAGCATAGGTAATGGCCAGGATGTAGTTGCTTCAGTGTCCGCCTTGCATGGACTAGCCCATCGCTTGATAGTTAACACCTGCATTAAGGGTAAAGTGTCTGAGGTGAGACTGGGGACATGGTTGAGTATCCGAGGTAAGATGAGGACAAGGTTGAATATTATTTTTTTATTTTACCAAAAAAGGACACTTCGGAAATAGTGGTTCATGGAATAATGAATTCTGGGAAAATCTGGGGAAAATTCTGGAAGCAAATGGGTTGGACCATGCAAAAACGGATGATGTAAGGGGTGTTACCATACAACCGTGTTATGCGTTTATTGGATACATAGGTTTAGCATATTGATAAAATTTTAGATATAAGTAAATGATTTTATGTATTAGATTCAGTCACTCCCTAGGACCTGACTCAGTTTGTTGTATTTTGCTCACTACTGAATGCAATAAACTTACATTGCATCAGACTCCTGAAGACTTTGACTGCTTTTTGAAACTTAGAATTCATTTTGAACTCAGCATAAGAAGTACAGCATTTAGTGTGGAGAAGGGACTCGGTCATATCTGGCCCTGACCTGGGAGTCTCTCCCACACTTCCTAATCTGAAGCTTCCTTCCTCCTGGCCATGCTGAGAAGTGGGAAAGGATATCCCAGTCTGAATGGCAATAATTACTTGCATTCCTTGCACTGCCTCTCTGCCTTACAGTACATATTGAAACAGCTGGTGAAGAAGTAGTCAGTGGAGTGTTTTTTGTTGTTGTTGTTGTTGTTGTTGTTGTTGTTGTTTTTTGATGAACTATTTGCAGTCTTCAAGGTTTTGTCTCTGAGGCCTCCAGTGGGACTCATGAATGGGGCAGTAAGTGTTTTGGTCCATTGCTTTCTTTCCATCTCCAGGCTTCTCAGCTGACACTTGTATCTCATATAGATATAGATATATAGATATTGATATTGATATTGATATTGATATCGATATCGATATCTGACCTTGTCTGTATGACTTTTCACTTTGGCCAAGCTGGAGTCTTCCTGGGTTTTTGCTTCTGTGCAGATGACATGGGTTGGAACAGAGAACAAAAGAAAAGTGATACAGTGTTCTTGTTAAGACTTTGCGCTGAAGAATAAGAATTTTCTCTGGGGGCTGTGTGGAAGCATCTCCACTGGTGGTGTCTAAGTGCGATAGACAAGGTAAGATGCCACATAACTGCCGCTTTCAGCAACAGGTCTCTTATCTAATGAAGCCTCTGTGGGCCTTTTCTTCTCACCTTAGGAAACTAATCCTTTTTTGCTAGAGAGATCTTGTTCAATGGCAGTCAGACATGCTATTTGTTTCTTCAAGTGTGTCTCATGCCGTCATCAGCCCAGCTGGCATGTGTCTGATGCTGACTGTATTTATTCTGCTTAACTTGTCAGACAACTTCTCATTAGTGGCCATTTAATAACCAGATTTAGCTCTTCTCCTGCTGACCAGTGTAAGCCATCAATGCTCCCTGTTAATCACCAGAGAAGGTGACTGACCAGTGTAAGCCATCAGTGCTCCCTGTTAATCATCAGAGAAGGTGACTGTGAGTGGTCAGGGCCTCGTCATATTCGTCTTGGGTTGCGATTCCGCTGATAGTCTCGTGGAGATGTAGCGGAGCTTGCCGTTGAGTCTTTGACTTTGTGAAAAGTCCTGAGTCATGCTGGGGAGACTCCTGTATCCCAGACTAGGAGGTCTGGTCTGTATTTGACTGGTAGCTTGACGCATGTAAAATGGTATGGTTGTATTTTCATTATTTTTTTATGACAGATCATTAACTGTGACTGATGTAGTCTGTCGGTGACTGTAACTGCTATAGTAATTGTGGGATGGGGACTCTGAGAATTAAGTCAGGGAGTGCCATCCTGTTTTGTTTGTTGTGGGCATGTAAAGCCCTTTCAGACTGTAATCAGTGTTATTGGGCTCTAAATAAACTTGAAAGTGTTGGCTGACTCATTGTCTGACTAGATTAAACCTGCTTCCAATGCCGCTGCCTCAGGCAAGACAGCTTTCTTTTATTTTTCTCTCTGTTCCTGCGAGTTATTCAAGGCAACTTGGATACGAGACTTTTCAATCTTTGTCTCTGTCTCATATCATGTATATACTGCTCTAGCCTGAGTTTTGACTTCCCTCACATGCACTGTAATGATGATATGTCAATGTGTATCTAAAAGTAAACGTGTCACTGTAGCTTCTGTAGAAAACATCACAGTTGCCTGTGTTCATTTTGCCCTTGCTTTCTCCTAACCTGACCTCTGCTCTGACCTGATAACAACATGTGAATCATGTCAGGCCAAGTTACATACTACTCCCCTCATCTCATCCCAGACACACATGCGGACTTATGTGCACATGCATACACTCACTGTTAAACATACACGCAGACTCATGCACACATGCACACACTCACCATTAAAGATGCTCATACATAGTCACGGATAGAATTATACAGACAAAATTGTTCTGATCTGACAGTCAAAGGACAGGAATCGGTATTTAGCTTCTCCAAATTAAATGGTTTATTTGGAAAAAAGAAAAACGGCTGTTAATTTATGAAAGCCGATAAAGAATCAGACACTCAGACTACTTGTTAACACAGTGAAACTGCATAGAACCAAAATAATTACCACATCCAGACCCTTGTCAGTGTTTTCACAGTCAGTCTTTTTTTCTGTTAGGACTTCTGGCCTTTCAGCAGACCTTGTGAAAATAAGCTATATTATGGGAGAAGCTGCTGAGAGAGCATGAAACTCTCTTTAATTCTGCTTATAACAGCCATTAAGACCTCAAGAACTTTTTACAACATATCGTTCCTCAGATGCGCTGATGCTCTTTTTTCTGGATATTTTTTTTTCTATTGAGACTTGTGCAACCATTGAACTGTTGTCCTGTTATAACTGTTTTACAAACAAAAACTTTCATGTTTCTCTGCGTACATTTAAGCGATTTGACTCTCATGTGCTGTTTGAGGCTTGAGTGCCTTAAACACATGTCAGAGGGAATGACAGACAGCTGAGTAAACCAGTGGATTTTACTCAGGACTCCTAATACCGTTAAGTGATATTTCCAGAGTTCACGTGAGGAACTATATTTCATGATTCTCTTTCAGCGTTCTGTAATGAAAAGTAGGGTCTGAAGTGTAGTTATGAAATTAGACTGGTTCCAGCTCATTGGTTTTTGTTCTCAATCTAAAGAAGAGTAAGTGGATACCAGGTTAATCATTTGAGGAATTCTTTACATGGCAGAGTGACATTATAAAAGTGTCACAGCATGCAGTAACAGATTTCACTATCTAACACGACTTCCAGTATGACAAACACTGTTGACATTCTCTTTCAGGGGGTGATGACCCTATGTGTGCGTGTGTGTGCACGTAGGGACACGCACACGTGGAGAGAGAGTTGCCAAACACTTTTTGGAAAATGAAGTGAATATATATTTTTTGATACTATGTCATATGTCCAACAACAAAATGGCTGACCACTGTAATGGTGGAGCTCACTTGCAATCTACTCAATCTCCAGCAGAGGGTAGTATTGGTCAAAAATTGCAGATAGAATTCAATTAAGAGGAAAAATTTTAATCAACTAATGACAAACAAGGGAGCAGAAGAGCTTCATACAAAAGCACCTGTGATGTTTATTTTAAGACAGCGTTTATGAATTGTTTGTCAACATTTTATTATTCCTCTTTCTAAACCACAAGGAAGCGAATGTTTAAATTGATATTTTGTGTTCTCATTGTCCGGATAAACCCCTCTACTGATCAGTGTTTGGCAGTTATAGCTACAGCTACAGCTCTCCAAAAAATATTGTATTTGCACAAAAGGTACTACACCGTGTACTTTGTGCAGTTAGTCCTTGAAAATGCACCCACTGCATTGTGTCTGCTGTAAATAGTAAATAATTAATGGTACATAATGAAGCAGATAAAAAGAGAGGAAAGAGAAAGGAAAACAGATGCAGGGGGCAAGTTCACTTGGGCATTAAAACAAATCACCATGGTGACAAGCCTTTAAGGGTGCAGATCCAAACCAAGTTTCCGTTCAAAAAACATGTATGGCATAACCATGCCTCCATTTGGAGATCAGAATGGTTCAGCGTGTCTGTGGGGGAGGGGGCAGATGAGCGATTCTGTATTTGGTTAATATTACACTCTTCTGTGTTATTTAATGGATTCAAATTAGTTGAAGATGTGGTTACAGTTTCTGAATGAATCATTCTTATTTTAACCTCTCTTACAGTGCAGTAGGCCACATGAATAAGTTATATGCGACCATATGCAGACCAAACCTGGTTCCTCTTTTTCTGCTGATGAAGTGGACCTCAGTAAGCAGTTTAGTTTACTGAGTCTTACAGAGTTTTATGTTTTATCTTCTCAAAATAGCAAATAAATAAATAGCCTCAAAAAGCCAAATTCGCAGAATTATCAAATACATAAAAGTGGGCGGCTTTTCACCATCTCTGTTTTTATTGTAGTTGATACAGTGAACAGTCTACGACTGAATGTGATTTGACCTTTGTTAAAACCACTTTGTTTGCCATGAATAATCACGCAGCCTGACAAAGAGAAAACTTTGCATTTCAGTTGAAGCCACTTGAATGTTGAATATTATGCAACCAGAAATCCCAATAATTTCAGAAGGGTCTCTTCTATATTGGAAGCAGATTCCTGTACGGGGGAGCACAGTAATGCCTGCGTAGACTGCAGATGAGTAATCGCTCCAGGATCTCTGCTTTGGAGCCATTTTTTAAAACTCCCGACGGCTCACGGGAGACGAGAAGGGAGGGAGGGAGGGAGGAATGTTTCGCGTACTGGGTCGGCTTCAACCCATCTCGCGAACGAAAAAAGCCCCCGGGAATAACGATCTCTTATTATTTTCAGCAAGGGAGGTGGAAGGAGAGTGGACGTTTAGAGTCTGGCTGGGGCTAAGCAGACAGGAGTGACTGATACAGGAGAGGGCGGGGGGCAGGTGAATGAGGAAGAAGGGGTGGGGGGCCTGACATCATGGTAGTGTTCTTTGTCCAGACTGCTCTGGAGAGAGTCTGGCCCAGTGCCCAGAGAGAGAGAGAGAGAGAGAGAGAGAGACAGAGTGATCATATTCGTTTGACTCAAACAGATGGGATAGCAAAATTCAAAAGGAAGAGGAAAAATAATTCACTGCAGTAGTTTACCTGTAAACTGATCTTTCATACCATTCAGAAACTCATTTAAAGAGCAAGAACTATCTTTTACTGCGGATCTATCTAACAAATTAATAAATAAATAGGTTTTCACAAAGTACATAGGATTTATGAATGGGATATTTGAGATTCTGGACCTGAAGTGCACAAGCTCTAAAAGCATTCCATGTCATTTTCCCCCTCCTAAAATTCCCAATTTCCCTCCTGAAAAAGTTTTCTCCTTTTGCAAGCCTGAGAAAAATCCACTCTTTCCAGCGTGGTTTCGATGGTCCACAAAGGAGCGCCAACTGCCAGACTGTTCCAGGCTTATAAAGCCTACAAATCATTATCCAACTTGAAGGATTATTCTGGCTTTCTCTGTCTCCAGTGACGAGAAAATAAAAACATGAGATTGACCCCTCATTTGGCAGTCTCAGTGTTTCAGCTGTTGCTATGGACACGCTGTTGTAGAATTATTTTGAATGTTTGGTTTTTAAAAACACGAGAGTGTTTTTTTTTGGGGGGGGGTGTTTTTCTGATGTCTGAGATGCGCAGACAGAGTACACACACACACACACACACACACACACACACACTCTCACTTACTCACTCTCTGTCATTGTTTGAAGGAAACACTTCACAATGGGAAATGCGCTGATGAGTAGATATAAACATGACTGTCCCCTTTTGTATTCCTGAAGAGAAAAAATGACTCCTGCTTTGTTAGATGTAAATACTCTCTTACTGTCTAGTCTTATATGGATGTTTTAAATCCAGGCTTGGAGTCAATTACATTACACACGCCACCACACACACACACACACACACACAGCTGTATCAGGCCGTTGCCATTCCATTTTCAATACAGTCCATGTCTTAAAATAGTCTTGTAAGGTTGCCCAAATCTTCTTAAACATAGAAGCAATGGACAAGGATACAGTATTTCTAACTGTCTTTTAGCCTTCGCTCTAAATACTACGTATTAACCAGTTAAAAAAACAAACAAAGAAACAAAACAAACAAACAAAAAAACCCATGAAAATCATTCATTTTTCAAGTATGACTCTGGCACAACAATTGGATGTAGTTGATCATGTGAGTTAAATTACAGCCTCAGTCCTGGATACAAACCACAGAAACCTCTAAAGAGCTACTGTTTACACAAAATAAACAATGATAGTGAAATCCTCCAATGCTGAGTTTTGCTGACAGTTACTACACTTTCTGTCTTATGATGTCACCAAGGCCAGTTGTCAATTAAATGTTTCTGTAATGATATCATAACTCTCTCACTGAAATCATGATAGGACATTGAAGGACAGATTGTTGTATTGCTGTGTTAATGTCTCAGCTGGTTGCCAGTTACATGGTGCTTAAATCTCTCTCTCTCTCTCTCTCTCTCTCTCTCTCTCTCTCTCTCTCTGTCTCTGGATGACTGGTCTCTTGGTTTGCATGTCTGTTGCCAAGCATGCAGTAATTCTCATTGTGTTACTCTGTATCTGAGCTTCCTCCGTCTTTGACTTCAGATGGCAGGCATATCCATCACCATAATACCCTTCATATTTTCCCACTGGTGGCCCTGCTGGTGGAGTCTCCACTGTCTGAAGAATGGGCCTATAGACAAACACTACCCCCCCCACTTCTCCTCACACATATCCCGCTTGTTCCCCCTTCCACAAAACCGACCCCTCCCCAGCCCTCCCCGAGTTCATACCTCAAACCCTGCCAACTTTGTCCAGCGGGGCACGAGGCAGTGGACCAAGCAAAACCTGGTTTGTGTTGGAGTCATTCACCAAGGCCTCCTCAGGAGATTAATTCTTGCAAAGTGTGAGTTGACATTTATGAGAAAAGAAGAGGTCAGAGCAGAGCAGCAGAATCAATCAATTCATCTCCTCTCCCCTCTCGACCCGCCATTTCCTCCAGAATCTCCAAGCAGTAAAATGAGAAGAGATACCGCAGCGTTGGAATTAACTTCATCTGCTCTCTCTGTATACAGAGATGGTCAATGAGATTGACGCAGAGCTTCAGGAACAATCAGCTGCTAATGCATCTTAATTGAGCAATTAATCTTTCACACACTCGAACTGAAGAGATATTGCTTGGCTTATTGGATAAGACTTGAGACAATGGAAAGACAGCGGATTGGTTTTTCTTTTTAAACTGAAACATCTGCTTTTTCACTTAATAAAAAGGACTCCCAATTATATGAGGCCTTTTCACGAAGACAAATGGCAGCTCACGGTGCGAAAGGCCACTTGTTCGGTCGGCATTTTTACACAGCGCAGTCAGCTCTGGGTTATCAATAACACAGAATTAGAATGGATTAGATGCAGATTAACGCATGTGAACAGCTTTCTCTCTGCCAGCAACCCATCGCTCTTACTGCCCATGATCAATGTGCCTCAGATACTGCGGGCGAGACACTATTCATTCTCATTACTCTGTGTGTGTGTGTGTGTGTGTGTGTGTGTGTGTGTGTGTGTTTTGTGCCTGTGGCTCTAAATTCCAGTGCTGATGAAATTCCAGTATAATTTGCAGCTTCAGAAGTACCTTAGCATAGATTCCTCCATTATCTGGAGCTCTGCTGAAGCGACACTGTTCTTCCATTTGAAACTCCATCATTTTGGTGTCTTTTTTAATGGTGGTAGAGGTTCCGCTTACAGGCACCACTCCAGAATCTTCCATAACAGTTTGACTGGGTTGAGATATAGTGACTGAATGAAAACACTGCTTTTCAGGCATTGTGACCTCTTGTGCCCTCTGGATGGAGGTTTCCACAAATGCCTTGTGGATGGAGGCTGTTATAGTCCTGGAATATGTGTTTCACCAGATAATGAAGGTGATCTATTGTTGCAACATTAATTTACCTCGTCCACTAAAGGGGTGAGTGGACCAAAACCATGTCAGGAAAATTATCTCGCACCATAACAGCTGCCAAAACTATTCACTGCGGGGAAACAAGCACCTGAGTCGGCCAGTTTCCTTTGGCATGTTCTAAATATGCACTCGTCCACTTGTTGAAAACTGGGTATAATTGATTTGTCTGACCATGTAACTTTGCCTATTGTTCACTAGGCTGTTTTCTCCAATAATCTTCTTCCAAATGAACATTTTTAGATGTACTGTTTTCTGTGAGTCTATCATGGGTTAGATCTCAAAAGAATGCCTGCTCTCACCATTGATTTATATTTCAGAGTTGCTTGTCGTTTTGGTCTTGCTTTTTCAGTAATGTCCCTCAGGTACCTTTGACCTCACCCGGGAACATTATGGCCCGTTGACCAGATCCCAATCCAGATCCATGAATAGGATCTACTACATCTGTCCAGTCTACATTAAGCCGACATTATGACCTATTCTGATATCATGATACTTTTCCAGTCATGCCAAACTCATTTTTATGCATGCAGAATTCAGATGTACCTGTTCGCACTGTTTGGGTCAAGCTACAAAAGGGAACAGGCATATTCACTCTTGAAAATCAACATGTCAAAGTCCTGATCTTCTCTTAGCACTGACCACATTACAACAGTGTATCACAGCACCAGAAAAGTCACCTGACTTTACTGACCCCACTACTCCCTCAGTGAGCATGATCTGAGTCAACAGTAAACTTGTGTTAACTACTTAATTGACTCAGCAGTTCTCTTCTGCTCTTTTTGCTTTGCTGTGTTGGGAAGTTGCCTGTGTGGGTATCCAGAGTTTTTGTTTTCCAGAGAGATCTTCCTTGAAGCATGAGGCATTTATCTCTCTCTCTCTCTCTCTCTTTCTCTCTCAATGTCTCTCTCTCTGTCGCTCTCCCTCTATCTCTTGCTGGCTCTTGCTCTCTCTCTCTCTCTCTCTCAAAAAAGAAAGAAAAAAGAAACAGTCATTATTGTAAAATGTAACTTATCTTCTTGGATGGGAGGGGTTATCTTCTGGGTTTTTGGGAAGGATATTAACCACAATCAGATAAATATCTGGGACTTGTTTTCTTTTTTGGTTTTTTTTTGTAACATATAAATAACTTTGATATTAGACAGCATTCTTGTAAAATAGCAGTCTAATTTGTGTTCAGGATGTTAGATACACCACGCTGCACTTTTCCTGAAGCTAAGTCTGTAGTGCAGAGTTCTGAGGAATTCTGAGAACAGACTGGCATTCCTTCATTTCCCATGATTTCCATGAATGCTGTAAGCAAACAAAAAACAAATGAATGAAAAACGATGGAATGCACAGGACAAAAAAAACAACAACAAAAAAACTACCCGATAGGCATTCCTTTGTCTCTCACACTCTACATCTGTAAATAATATCTGGTTTCTTTGACTGTGAACTCAGTGTGTACCATATATTTGTGAACAGTGTAAATATTATGAAGAACCTTCAAGGAACCGGATTTATGAACATCAAGCCGAAGTTCCATCTGGGAATTTGATGTGGTTCTGACTGTTGGCCTGAAAGATGATATTGACTTTGACGAGCGCCAAAACCATTCTTCTGGAAAAATGGACGACTTTCACAGAGACTGTCATCTACATTAGAGTGTGTCAGTATTCTCGGGTTTCGTGGGAACTCATCGGGGACGGGAGAGTTCTTATCCTGTCCTGTTATTGTTCTCTGTGTGTCGAGTTAGTGCCTCTGTCTGTGTCCTCGCTCTATCACGGGCTGGTGCTATTGATGGTTATGCAGACAGTAGAGCTTAATAGGACCGCTGGGATTTCAAGACGTGTGACATCAGTCAGAGGCTCTGAGAACACTGGCTCTGTTTGCTAATGCACACACACACACACACACACACACACACATACACACACACACACAGAACTATAGATAAACATACAAACACAGAAAGATGCATGTGTATATAGAATCGTGTTCACTCAGACACTTATTTAGTACATACACATGCATAAAGACACACAAATACACCTACTGAGAAAGACAAAAATCACTTTTAGGCCTTCTAAAAGTTCATATTATACACCCTACCACACCACACACACACTACCGCACACACATACACACACACACACACACACACACAGGGGCAGATGTCCTCTCCAGCTCTGTCATGTAGGAATGATGCCAACAGTATGCTAATGAAGAGGCTCTGTCCGTCTGGCTGAGTGTGAGCCCGTTATCTGTGCACATGGGCCTGCATCTCCGTGCCTTCTCTATGCTCTCCTCAAAACCACAGCAATACCGCCTTTTCCTCCTCCTCCTCAAAAACACAGCAATACTGCCTTTTCCTCCTCCTCCTCAAAAACACAGCAATACCGCCTTTTCCTCCTCCTCCTCAAAAACACAGCAATACCACCTTTTCCTCCTCCTCCTCAAAACCACAGCAATACCGCCTTTTCCTCCTCCTCCTCAGAAACACAGCAATACCACCTTTTCCTCCTCCTCCTCAAAAACACAGCAATACCGCCTTTTCCTCCTCCTCAAAAACACAGCAATACCGCCTTTTCCTCCTCCTCCTCAAAACCACAGCAATACCGCCTTTTCCTCCTCCTCCTCAAAAACACAGCAATACCGCCTTTTCCTCCTCCTCCTCAAAAACACAGCAATACCGCCTTTTCCTCCTCCTCCTCAAAAACACAGCAATACTGCCTTTTCCTCCTCCTCCTCAAAAACACAGCAATACCGCCTTTTCCTCCTCCTCCTCAAAAACACAGCAATACCACCTTTTCCTCCTCCTCCTCAAAACCACAGCAATACCGCCTTTTCCTCCTCCTCCTCAGAAACACAGCAATACCACCTTTTCCTCCTCCTCCTCAAAAACACAGCAATACCGCCTTTTCCTCCTCCTCAAAAACACAGCAATACCGCCTTTTCCTCCTCCTCCTCAAAACCACAGCAATACCGCCTTTTCCTCCTCCTCCTCAAAAACACAGCAATACCGCCTTTTCCTCCTCCTCCTCAAAAACACAGCAATACCGCCTTTTCCTCCTCCTCCTCAAAAACACAGCAATACCGCCTTTTCCTCCTCCTCCTCAAAAACACAGCAATACCACCTTTTCCTCCTCCTCCTCAAAACCACAGCAATACCGCCTTTTCCTCCTCCTCCTCAAAAACACAGCAATACCGCCTTTTCCTCCACCTCCTCAAAAACACAGCAATACCGCCTTTTCCTCCTCCTCGCATTTACTGCAAGTCTGGATTCTTACACGTTCATCTCTGACATTTTGATCATGTGTTACTACCCAGTATGAAAATCCCATCAGGGAACAGTGAATAAACGTATTTTGGTGTATGGGGCATACATTTGCCACAGTAGACTGCATAATAGCTGTATTCCTCAGTGTCCACTACTCAGATTAGGCTCGTAGCATGAAAGTACCATATTCAGTAGAAAGTCGACATTTAGAGAGAGATATTACTCCTGTTGGCTGATGACTTTTTTCTGATTGTTGAAACCAAACACACAGGTCCAAAAAAAGAAAGGGCATTTTTCAAGAGGTATCAGAATGACAAGACTCTGAAAGAAATTAAATGAGAAAATGCTGATTTGACAGTTTCCACAATTATGAAGATGATGTCAAGATAATCTCAAATAGATCATTGTAGATTTGGAACTTAAAGCTCTTGTTATCTTTCATCTCACTCTCAAATGACCATCTTTCCGACCCATATCAACTGAGCGGCCACATACTGGTCACCCTGACCATGGAATATTTACTGTGATGCTTCGGAAGAGAAATTCAACCACACATTAAGTTCTCTGACCTGGCACTGAACCCAAATCAAAACGAAGATTTTCTTTTTTTTTTTTACTTGGGCAGTGTTAATCTGTGAGTTTTTTTGCTTTTGACTACCATGTCCTCTCCTACTGGAGTGATTTTAAGTCTTGTCCCAAAGTACACGGTGCTGTGGCAAAACACTGGGTCCTCAGAGTCCCTCTGTTTGAAGAACTGACCTTGTGAAGGTGTTTCAGTGGTCTTTATTTTCCTGAGAGTGTGACTGTGTATGTGTGCGTGTGTGTTAAGTGTGTGTTTCTCTTTCTGTTTCTCTCTTCTTTGTGCAGTTAGGTGCTGAATCAACACCATAGTGTCAAGCAGAGGAAGCCATCGATCCTCACACATACACACACACACACACACTCACACACACACACACACAAACACATGCGTGTAGGCACACATGCGCACACACAGACACGCACACACACAACCTGCGCCATTATGCAGGGGGACTGTGGATATGCTTAGAACAGCACAAGACCCTAAAAATGCTGAGACGGAAAAGGAGCTCACTCTTCTGCAGATAAACTGTAGTCTCAGATTGTGGATCGTCTGCAGATAAACTGTAGTCTCAGATTGTGGATCGTCTGCAGATAAACTGTAGTCTCAGATTGTGGATCGTCTGCAGATAAACTGTAGACTTGGATTGTAGGTCATCTGTAGGTAAACTGTAGGCTTGGATTGTAGGTCATCTGTAGGTAAACTGTAGACTTGGATTGTAGGTCATCTGCAGATAAACTGTAGACTTGGATTGTAGGTCATCTGTAGGTAAACTGTAGACTTGGATTGTAGGTCATCTGTAGGTAAACTGTAGACTTGGATTGTATTTCATCTGCAGGTAAACTGTAGACTTGGATTGTAGGTCATCTGTAGGTAAACTGTAGACTTGGATTGTAGGTCATCTGTAGGTAAACTGTAGACTTGGATTGTATTTCATCTGCAGGTAAACTGTAGACTTGGATTGTAGGTCATCTGTAGGTAAACTGTAGACTTGGATTGTAGGTCATCTGTAGGTAAACTGTAGACTTGGATTGTAGGTCATCTGTAGATAAACTGTAAAGTGAGACTGCAGGTCATCTGTAGTTAACTGCAGATTGAGACTGCAGGCTGAGGATGTCAGAGTGGCTTTCTGTATTAGTGTCTCTGTTAGTGTGTGTTAATGTCTGTGTTTGTGCAGCTGTGGTAACACTATTCACATTATTGTTGCAACAGTAATTTCCAGTGTAGTGTTTCATGAATAGCGAGACAATGCAATATTGAATAAATAAAATATTTTTTCTCAAGCACATTCTTTTATCCTTTATAAAAGTAAATAAAAACAGTACGTCACATTTCCTAATCTATCATTCTCACTCATTCATTTCTCTGATGCTTCCAGATCACTCTGTGGTGTGTGTGTGTGTGTGTGTGTGTGTGTGTGTGTGTGTGTGTGTGTGTGTGTGTGTGGTGTGTGTGTGTGCGTGTGTGTGTACGTGTGTGTGTGTACATGTGTGTGCACATACGTGTGTGTGCGTGTATGTGTGCACGTATGCGTGTGTGTAAGTGTATGTGAGTGTGTGTGTGTGTGTGTATGTGTGTGTGTGTGTATGTGTTTGTGTTTGTGTTTCTGTGTGTGTGTTCGTGTGTGTGTGTCTGCTTGCTTCCCTTTAATGCACCTGCTTGGCTGCCAGACCATTACCTCTGGATTACAATCAGAGAGAGGGAAAGCCTGGGGAACTTTACAAAATTTAAAGGGCACACACACACACACACACACACACACACACACACACACACACACACAGCATTTTTACTCCTATCCACATGATATGGGGTGATTTTCCCCAGCTATGAGGTAATTACCCCAGATAAGGGATGATTAGAGCTGGTCTTTTGGTCATGACCAGCACTGCACATGTTTAATTACTGACTGCTCTAGCCTTCTGTCTGTGCCCTGTAATGGATGGCATCCACCTCCAGGTAATGGAGGTATTTAACGTTCACACACACACACACACACACACACACACGTTCTCTCTCTCTCTCTCTCTCTCTCTCTCTCACACACACACACACACACACACACATACACACACACATACACAAAGAGAGAGAGAGTCCTTTGATGTCCCTTTGTTAGCTCAGCAAAGCATCTACAGATCCTTAGCAAACTCTATAGTCTCTTTATTATGATCTGCTTCACATCGTTAATATATTATGACATTTCTACAGTCATAAAACCCCACAAGGCAACAACCCAGAGGGCACGATGACAACTTTAGAGAGACATTTATCTAAAGTGATGGAGTGTCAGTAGAGTTTCTCCCTCAGTCATTCTGCAGTCCTGTCTATAAACAGCACCAGGAGAATAGCGGGGTTTCTCTACAAGTGAATCAGGAGAACAGGAACTGATCCCTGGTGTGCGCATTTTTCTGTTCCGGGTCACAACCCTCGGCGTTTCTGTGACTCAATGCAGCAGTGGGACCTCGATATGTGCAGCCCGTTGGTTAAAGGCCATAGGTCAGAGCGCGGAACCGGGTGGAAGAAATCCGAGCTTATGGCCCAGGCTCTCGGCAGGCTGGAAAAATGACCCCGTCTGCATACCGTCTCGCACCAATCCCAAAAATAGGGAAGACAATCCCACCGCGCATAAACACAACTTCCAAGGAGATAATCTAACAACTGTTCTGCATCTCCTTACTCTAAATTAATCTGTACTTTCCGATAAACACTCATCATAAATTCTGATGGTTTGGATATATTTCAGAGTAGCAGAGGCGCATAACTATGCATGGCTTTGAGTTCACTGGTCTTACAGTGGAATGATATCAGCAATTCAGTGGTTCTTTGTAGATTTCAGTCTCTGTAAACAACATGAAGGAATGTTTATTTGTCTCGTTCACCGATTAAGCGCTTCCGAGAGTGATGGGAGAGAAGCTCTCAGTTAATGGAGTTATTTTAACAGTGGTATGCTAACTGTAGTTGCATGTGAAGAGTGAAAACCATACTACAGTAAAACCCACATGTAATATCTACCATCTTATGAAGACACATTACCGACAAGGAGGAGACGGTCAGTGTGTTGACTGTCAGTGACCTTTGGCCCTGTGAACTTTGACCCCACGTGCATGTTAGGCTCCATTTTTAGATTGTTCTGTGGAGGGTTCCCCAGGGAAGCTGTCGCATGGGAATGTTCATCCTAAAAACGAAACCACAGTTAACCCTGCCCACCTCTCCCCATCTCCCCCCATGCTCTTTTATCTCTACAACTCCCCTCTTGTGCTTCTTTCTTGGTCTGTGAGTCTTTGTCTGGTTTTTTTTTTTTGGTTTTGTATTATTTTGGGCTTCTACTTCTACCTTTGTCTTTTTCTCTTCTTCTCCTTCTTAGACTTTTCCACCGTATTTATCTTTACTCTCTTCTCTTTTGCTTCATTAACATTTATTAATACCTGTCATAATTCAGACAAGCCTGTTCCTTCTCACCGGTGACAAGCTGTAATTCTCCCTGTCTCTCTCTGCAGCACCAGTCTCTCTCTCTCTCTCTCTCTGTCTCTCTGTCACTGTCTCTCTATCTAAAAAAGAACCATGTGTTCCTTATAATGGCTTCAAACAGATGAATTACAGTCATCGTGAATCATGCAGATGTGACGTGTAATTATTCTCAAGGGTCCCTGGCACGTCTGGCAGATGTTACGGCGAGATGCCTTCAGTTCTACAGGGCTCAAGAACCGACAATTCGTTTCTCCCCCCTTCAGACCTGATGAACTGCGGCCCGCATGGAGGCTCAAATTAAGCACAGTGCCCAACATCAAAACCACGAGCTCTGTGAAACCCTTGACCTCATGGCCTCATTTAACTTTTATTGTGTTATCTCATAGCGGTGTATTAACAGACTGCGAATGTCAGGCGGTTGTGGCTGGTCATATGAGTGTAAAACGAGCAGACTCCGCTCCATAGTGGGGCTTACAAGATGCTGCTATTTCCAGCTCACTTCGCCCAAGAGCGTGGCTAGGGAACGGGACACATCCAGGGGCTGGCTCCTGGCCCCCTTGCTCACTTCCAGTCCCCCCCACCACTTACCCCCCCCCCCCCCCCCTCAAAAAAGAAAAAAAATGCCCACATGCTCTAAGTGCACGGGGCAAAATGTATAGCGGCACTTGTCAAAATGCTCCAAATGGTAATGTGTGTTGAGTAGCTCTTCTTAAAGCCACGATGGTGTAATGTTATCCATATGTCTGGGCTCTGGGTTAGACCAGTGGCTGTCAATCAGCTCCTCTGGGATCCCCCTGCCTCTGCCCACCAGCTCATAATCAAACCCCTGATTGGCCCAATCGGCTGTGAGAATGGAGGTGCAGACTGGGGTCCTGAGGAGCAGACTTAGAACAAGTGCATTTGACAACCAGATCAGAACTTTATGTATCACCAATACGATGCATGACACAAAGTGTCATGGTAAAGGATTTGAAAATACAGATCTCTGTTTTCTTTTTCTGGCTGCAGCACAGTTGACATGGATGTTCAGCACTAATGCAATAAAAAGTCCTTGAGTCCTCAGAACTAAATTCCACAGTTGGACCTTTACTTATTTTATGGCTTCACATTTTAACTATATCTTTTTACAGTGACTGTCTCTGTTTGTATGAAGATTTGCATATATATTCACTCTGGAAGAGGATTTCATCATGTAAATATAAAAGTTTTAGCATCTGCTCTGGTCTTGTTTTGGTATTCATGTTGCAACAGTAAGGCTGGTGCTCTTGTTAACACATTTTTTTTCTAGTACAATAGAACTCATCCCAGTAAGTTATATACTGAAAAGCTGCTTATGTTTGCTTGTAGTGGAGAGCGCATTGATTTGTCACAGTCACCTGGTATTGATCCATATGCTTTCTCCATCTCTAGGGGAGCTGAGCAGTCTGGGCTTTTGTGTGTTGGGAATGATCTCAAAGTAGAGATACATCAGAGACACCAAGAGTCAGCGAATATAAGCTCCCCTCCCCCTGCCTCCTCACTCTCTTTCTCTCACTCTCTCTCTCAACCTCTCCCATTCTCTCTCTCTCTCTCTCTCTCTCTCTCTCTCTCTCACTCTCTAATGTCAGCCAATTAGAGACGGTAAAAATACAGAATAGGAGGAAATCATATTAGCGCTGGCTCGCTGCTGAACGGCTGGGTATGTGAAGATGAACGATGTTCCATTTGAAGTAATTTTGATCTCAGAGTTTAACATGGCACCAAGGCCGGTTGGACTCCCACACACGAGACCTTGGGTTCTTCCAGTGTGATGTCATTACCTTCAAAGCCAGGATAATTGGAATCCTCCCCCAGTCACTCTGGCCATCCAGGGTTTAACAACATGAGGCACTCTGATTGATGCTGATGAGACTGTTAGTGAATCGTGATGTGGAGTGCAGGAGGAAACACTTCTGTAAACCTTTGTGAAAATAGGCCAGTTAGAAGGAGAAATCTGCCAATGCACTGTATCACATGAGGGTTGGTATAATAGAGTTGGCTGCTAGTTCCCAAGCCACTAAAACCTGCTGTCTAATTGGTTCCCTTGCGCTACTCATTGCAGCTGAGAAGTGTTGAACTCTCCATTAAAAGCCAAAGGTATGACAGTGACAGTTAAACTCGAGCAAATCGCTTCAGTTTCTCCAATGCTCTCTTTCTTTTCTATTCCCATTAAAAGTGTAATGGAAAGATTTTGGGGTATAATCCGGAGAAGTGTCGACCATATGACAAATGAAGGCTGTCCTGCTTTGATTTCAAATGGTAATTCCTTGTTTCCCCTGTTGTTAGTGAATTGAATAATAAAATAAACCACAACGCTCCTAAGTCTTTGTCAGCTGAATGTGTCAGTAGAAGTAAATTCATCTGACCCATTTAAAAGTGTTTATGTTCAAGTCTGGCTGCAGTGGTCACACACACACACACATGCTCACATGCACACACACACACACACACACACACACACACACACACACACACACACACACTCATGCTCACATGCATGAATACACACACACACACACACACACTCACACACACTGGCTCTCCCACAAAGACCCTCCCGTAAAGGCTAATGACTAAAGGGAAAATCCCCAACTTTCTCTCTCTCTCTCTCTCTCTTTCTCTCTCACAGACACACGCGCACACACACACACACTTTTACTCTAGAACAACTGTTTTAACAGTCATCTGCCCTCTGTGTATCAGTATGTGTGTTCAGCTGCTTCCTGTCATTTTGAAAAGATGACAGTGAAAGTTTGGGGATTAAATGGTTGGAGATAAAAAGAAAAAAAGTTGCCATAGAAATATGCAGCTGACGGTGATAGGACACCTGCAGGTCTGTGCTCTACAGGTGGCTGTGCCAATGTCAGTCATGTAGCATACTAACCTCCTTATTTAAGAATGTACTGGAACCTGCGTCTGCTTTCATCTACATGAAAGCCATCAGTTATATTTACAGTAATATAAAATATAACTCTATGTTATTGTAAATAGCATCATTTCTCTGTCTCTCTCTTGTTCTCTCTCTCTCTGTCTTTTGTGTGTGTGCGTGTGTGTATGTGTGTGTGTGCGTGCGTGCGTGCGTGTGTGCATGCGTGTGTCTATGCATGTATGTATGCATGCATGAGTGGCTTTATGATACATGTTTTGTTTGTTAATTTACTCACATAACTAGTCTATCTTACACTGTTTACACAGTTACCTTTTCCAAAAAGAGTTTAGAAAACACTATTAGAAATAGGGAGGCGACTTCTAATTATATGTAACTCCTCAAGTCCATGTGTAATATGACAGTGAAGGCTTTTGTAATGCTTAATGTAAACACAATGTGAAGGCTCACAGCTAACTCATATCAATTTAACAGCTACAAGGAGAAAATGTTGTGAAGTTACTGTCAATATTTAACTGCTTAAGTATTAAATGGTGGTTTTTATGTCAAAATGAGTCAAAATTATAACAGTTTTGTCTAAACCGTCCAAATGAATTAATTACAGCAACACAGTTTTTGTTGTGAGGTAAAGATTTTGTTAATAAGACAACAGGACTAACATTATTTTTATCTATTTTATTACCAGTATGATAAACAGCTAAACTAACTCTATTCACTTTGTTGTTTCATTCTCACTTTCTTGAAGTGTTTTATTTCTTATATTTTCTGATCCATTATACATTTTAGTTCTTAGTCTGCGCTGAGAATCGATGGGAACAGCATAATTTGATATAATCTGTCGTCATGGCTCCGGAATTTTCCATGATGTCTTATTTTTCTCTCTATATCAGCGTCTGACCTCTGAATAACAGTGGTTACTGTGAAGTAAAGTTTTCCTGGACCTCTCAGATCTCTGTGATATTAATTCGTTTCTGGATCTTCCGCTACATTGTATGAGGATTCATATGAATTTATTCTGGAGTGCAGTTTGTCTATGAATTGTTCTGTTTGTTTCTCTTTTCATCAAAATTACCTTCTCAGGGTTGTACTCAGAGCTTCCTGGAATGGCTACAGCTAACACATGCTCTAACTGGCATTAGTGGTTTGGCTGATGAATCAGTGAAGTCTGCAATACTGTATGCATTTTTTTTTCTTCTTCCTTTTTTTTTAAATACACCGTCTGGAGCCTGCGTGTAAGCTAATCAGCGGAACCGAGATGAATTTGAAACGTAACCCCCTCGTGCATTGAAAATATCTTGTTTTGAACAGAGGTGTGTCCAAAAACCCAGTAATGGGCTTCCTGCCTTAGCACAGCCCTGGTTCTGTGGAGGAACTGCCCAAATTCAGTAGAATAACAACTCAAGGAGAGGACATTTTGAGATTCTTGAAAAAATCCCTACTCTGCTGGAAGCAGAGGAAGCCATTGAACATTGTTTTGTTGCCTCCATGGGTACCCACTTCTTTCTTTATGCTGATTGTCACTTATTTCTGTTTTTTTTTCTTTGGTTCATGTTTCTCTAAGGCCAAACACTAAGGAGAAAGGAGAAAAATCCTGTCCTAAAGCAGCAACAGACCAAACGTCTAAGCAAAGTCTGGGATTCTCTGTTTTTAAATGTGTTTGCCTTTGTATTTATCATGCCTGACTATCACCTTCAAATGCCCACAAGGCAACCACTCATCTCATCCTGAACAAACTCCACATAAAAAGCAAAACAAATCAAACAAAACATAATGTCCCGTACCTACTGGCTCTATAGCCACCACCCTGCACAGCCTCTCCACTGCCTCCAGGTACGGGAACTGTCTGTCCGTCATTGTTTGACTCTGCATAGGTCCGCTTTCTAAAACATTGATTAACCCAGTCTCTGTAACAATAAACAACCTCTGTCGGTTCGGACGGATACTGTTTATGTTTCGCCTATGTGGAAGAGGAGGCCAGGCATGCTGGGTAATGGCTATCAGATGGGACGAGAGGTCCTGAGCTGACTGATCCGAGAGGAATCTTTGACAGCACCAGTGTTGGGTCAGACTCCCTGGGTCCAGTTAACTAAGTGTTTATGACTGATGGTCATATAGTCTGTCCCTATTCTGTCCTGAAAGAGTGATGGATTTTTTTGACCATGTGGATTCTAATAGTTCTCCTGGGCTGTTATCACTTTCTGGACTTTCTTTTATGTCTATTTGTACAATAAGCAAACCATTTCTTTCTTTTTATAGGTTTAAAGAATAAATGACATTAATTGAGGTAACCACACGCTTCGTGGTGATTAATTACAATTAAGAATTTGGTCAGATTTGATGTTTCCATATCATAAATTGCATCTTGAGTTTCTGGCATCATGCATTTTAATTACTCACTCACTCTCTCACTCAATATCTAAGCTGCTTATCCTAATTAGGGTCACGGGGGGTGCTGGAGCCTATCACCCTGGACAGGTCGGCAGTCCATCACAGGGCAGACACACCAAAAAACACACTCACACACACATTCATACCTAGGGGCAATTTTAGTGTCTCCAATTTGCCTAACCTGCATGTCTTTGGACTGTTGGAGGAAACCGGAGCTCACGGAGAAAACCCACACAGACACGGAGAACATGCAAACTCCACACAGAAAGGATCCTGGCCGCCCGCCTGGGAATCGAACCCGAACCTTGCTGTGAGGCGACAGCACTACCCAGTGCGCCACCGTGCCAACCCGTGTTTTAATTTGAATAAAAAAAAAAGAAACAAAGAAAACTGGAATAGCAAGGTTTTACAGTCAAAGTCTAAGTAAGCTACCAGCAAGAATTTTGATGAACATAACTTTAGCATGGGGGTATTCCACAAATCAGATTTTCTCAGCTGGTCGGAGAACTTCAGACAAATGTCAGAGCAGGCCAATGAGAACAGGAGAACAACAAAGAAACATACCTATTGAGCAGCCTTGACTTTCAGCTTAAGTTATACAGCTAACAGACAAATCCTGCTGAAAAATTATCCAGCTAACAGACAAATCCTGCCTCATGGAATATTCTCCAAGTTTCACCTCACTAGTGTCATCGGTGGAATGTTTTTAACTTGTAAATGATACTTTAAACTCAATGCACTTTTAATGAAAAGGAAAATTCAGTCCAGCAATGGTAGCAAATGCTCTTTGTATTCCCTCCAAAGAGCCCATCTGGCGGTTTCTTAAAATAACACTTTTTATTTAGCAGCATGTCTTTTTCCAGTTGTTGTTTCAAGACAAGCTAATGAGGTCATACTAACTATTTAATGTGAGTGTGTTCTGAGAAAACACAATGCCCATTCATGCATGTAATTTAAACCCTTGCTCTCAAACCTACATCAGAGCACTTCTGTACCAGTCCAGTGCAAAAGTAGTGATTATTATAAAGTGGCATTATATTGTGTTGCAGGATCTGTAAATGCCTTTTGATTACACACAGCATAATGTTATTAACAGTATGCTGAGAGGGCTCAGCCATAGTGTACCATGAGCATACACACAGATTTAATGCTGTTTGATCCAAACTGCAAGCCCAAAAAAGGAACTGTCCGTTTCAGTGATATTCATGAGAAGAAAGCCAAAGTCAAAGGGGCTGGTAAAGTTGAGTTATGCTCCACTGTCAAATTTGACCTGTATTTTGGGGGGTAAAAGGTGCTACTATGAAGCTCTGGGAGGAATGTGGAGTAGGTGAAGAGCGTGAAAGAGTTGGGCAACCTGGGTTTTTCACGTGGACTTGATGGTAATTGACTTGTACAGGCTTTTAGACTTGGGACATCTGTGGATGGCGTGGAATGGTCTGATCTGAGGACCAATGGAGCAGAGTTTGAAGTGTTGGGGAAACAACAGCATAAATAAAGCCTTCTTGATCAAACCTAGTTCTGACTGGCATTGACATGACGGGAGCAAAGTCCAGCCAACACTTTCCATCTGCTTAAGGTTTGTTTACATTGTCATTCACATTTGAAGTGAATGGTGAAAAAAGCTGAAAGATGCCATACCTTTGAAGTAGTATGAAAATTCTTCCAGTTCTATAGGTACTTCAACTCACATTTAGGTACTTAAACCTAGACTTTGTCAGTGGAGTGCTGTGTTTGAAGTGTCCAGCCATGTTCGGTTCTTCAGAACACTCCCAAATCCCACCACTCAGAAAGGCTGGACAGAGATGATGAAAACCATTGGGAAATGAACTCTTGGCTCAAGTTGTCTCTGACAGTCCAGCAATGTTTGCTTCAGGACTGCTAGTCTCAACAGAAAACCATTAAACCGTTATTAAATTCTGGCACAGGGCTTTTTTGATTTTTTTTTTTTTTTACATTAAAAGGTCGTGTTTATGAAGGCAGATATGATCTATTTATGGTTTCGCAGATATTACTGAACTATTTAAACCTGCAGCCAATAACCTCATGGACTGTGGCTCAGTTTCATTGCTGGTTGGACAAAAACAGCCTTGAAATAGAGCTATTTTCTTTTTTATCACACTATAACATAATTACACAGTCATGCGGTGCATTAGGGAGTGAGTTAGGGACACCGGTGTGGCCAGCTCCATTCACGATGTAAAGGTCGGGGGTAGGGGAGAGGGTTTAGGACAGGGAGGTCTTGTAGACCGGTTCAGTTTGAGTGGAATGCCTTTTGGCAGGTGCTCTGGGATTGTAGATCATAGGATCTCACCACAGTCCAGAGTGGCGTCCACCCCCCATCCCTGACCCCCCTTCCCATCTGCCTGGCCCAAATAGCCGTGAGGAATTCTCCGGTACCTGTGAGAATGACTTTCCTCCTCTCAGAAGCACGGCTCTGATTAGCCAGGAAAATTTTAGTGTAAGCACTCCGAAATGTTTGTGGTTTCTAATTTAAAGCTTTTGACGAGCATCCAAATAATCTTGTGGTGGCCTCAGAATAACTTCCACACTGGTGAATGTCAGTGTGTTGGGAAGAGGAGAAGTCCCTCCACTGATTTTGACTGCGCATGATTAAGCAATCAGAGCCAGTGATGAACCATGGGAAAAGTAAACATTTTCACTCCAAAGCACTTAAGTGCCCTCAGATTCTTTCTTATGGCAAATAATACATTTTGGAATGCTGTCAAACATGCCTCTCTTAATTATCCAGTTCTATTTTTAGTTTTTGACTCTACTGAAAGTTCATCAATGGTGCAAAAGCAATTTTACATGAGGTTGTAGTATTCATCCATTTGGTTTAATTTTTTTAAATTTTCTGGTCTGATGTGCATTTCTCATGTTAATTGCAAACAGTCAGTCAGGTAATCATGTCTAATTGCCTCTCTAAAATAGAATGCACAGTCTCTTGCCAAAATCAACTAATTCGATTTGTCAGCTTTGGAGGCTTAGATTACCCATCGAGATTTGATCTTGTGATTTGAGAACATGTCGGTAAATCATGTCTATAAGTGATCTTTGATTGAATTTAAGATGTTTTTTCAAATGTTTCTAGAGCTTCACCAGAAGTTTTAGAATGTGCCAACCCTAGCTTCAGCTCATAGCCTCTCTCTGTTTACTCATTTATTCATTTATTGA
Organism: Chanos chanos; assembly: GCF_902362185.1. Lineage (NCBI taxonomy): Eukaryota > Metazoa > Chordata > Actinopteri > Gonorynchiformes > Chanidae > Chanos > Chanos chanos. Next base: position 42,131,575 of record NC_044495.1, read on the forward strand.
TTTAATTTCTCATTGTACTGTGTAGCAATGCCACTGGGAACACTGGCCACCCAACAGGAGCCACCCAGCAATGATAGACAGTTCCTCTGAAATACTCATGGCAGGGCGGGGTATAACCTGCAGTGTGCTTTCCATTTTTTGTCATCTCCCAGCGTGAAGCTTAAAGTGGAACTTCTGTGTACAGCTGGAATTGATATGCTCCTCAGAGGCATTTCAGGCATGGATAGATAATTACAGCATCGCTGTGTGAGGTAGTTACACTACAGGACGTGAAAAAGAATGCCTATCATATTTGTATTGTGAGCACTCTATACTAAACCTGTGCAATATAGATAGGAAGATGTGTGTGTGTGTGTGCGTGCATGCGTGCGCACATTCATGCATGTATGTGTGCAGATAGATAGATAGATAGATAGATAGATAGATAGATAGATAGATAGATAGATAGATAGATAGATCGATAGATAGATAGATAAAACTGCAGGATGTAGATCACTGATATCCCAGCCAATTAAAAAAGTTTTCTTGTTGCTGCTCTCTTTGTTGATGCCATTTTACACTCATTGTGTGAATACATTGAAATGAGCTCCCGGGTCCTGTAGGTTTCCTAAAGTCTAATCTCTACGGTGAAATCCT